>NW_026512147.1:0-108014 GCF_027579735.1 Bombina bombina
GTTAAAAATGATTCGCAGTCTGTGTTTATATATATATATGTTTATTACAAATGATTCGCAGTCTGTTTTTATATATATATATGTTTGTTTCATATGATTCGCTGTCTGTGTTTTATATATGTTTGTTTCATATGATTCTCAGTCTGTGTTTATATAGATATATATGTTTATTACAAATGATTCGCATGCGTCTGTGTTTTTATATATGTTTGTTTCATATGATTCGCAGTCTGTGTTTTTATATATGTTTGTTACAAATGATTCGCAGTCTGTGTTTATATATATATATATGTTTGTTACAAATGATTCGCAGTCTGTGTTTTTATATATATATGTTTATTACAAATGATTCGCAGTCTGTGTTTATATATATATATGTTTGTTACAAATGATTCGCAGTCTGTGTTTATATATATTTATGGTTATTACAAAATGATTCGCAAGTCTGTGTTTATATATATATATATGTTTATTACAAATGATTCGCAGTCTGTGTTTTTATATATGTTTGTTTCATATGATTCGCAGTCTGTGTTTTATATATGTTTGTTTCATATGATTCGCAGTCTGTGTTTATATATATATGTTTATTACAAATGATTCGCAGTCTGTGTTTATATATATTTATGTTTATTACAAATGATTCGCAGTCTGTGTTTATATATATATATGTTTATTACAAATGATTCGCAGTCTGTGTTTATATATATATATGTTTATTACAAATGATTCGCAGTCTGTGTTTATATATATATATGTTTATTACAAATGATTCGCAGTCTGTGTTTATATATATATATGTTTATTACAAATGATTCGCAGTCTGTGTTTATATATATATATGTTTATTACAAATGATTCGCAGTCTGTGTTTATATATATATATGTTTATTACAAATGATTCGCAGTCTGTGTTTATATATATATATGTTTATTACAAATGATTCGCAGTCTGTGTTTATATATATATATGTTTATTACAAATGATTCGCAGTCTGTGTTTATATATATATATGTTTATTACAAATGATTCGCAGTCTGTGTTTATATATATATATGTTTGTTACAAATGATTCGCAGTCTGTGTTTATATATATATATGTTTATTACAAATGATTCGCAGTCTGTGTTTATATATATATATATGTTTATTACAAATGATTCGCAGTCTGTGTTTATATATATATATATGTTTATTACAAATGATTCGCAGTCTGTGTTTATATATATATATGTTTATTACAAATGATTCGCAGTCTGTGTTTATATATATATATGTTTATTACAAATGATTCGCAGTCTGTGTTTATATATATATATGTTTATTACAAATGATTCGCAGTCTGTGTTTATATATATATATGTTTATTACAAATGATTCGCAGTCTGTGTTTATATATATATATGTTTATTACAAATGATTCGCAGTCTGTGTTTATATATATTTATGTTTATTACAAATGATTCGCAGTCTGTGTTTATATATATATATGTTTATTACAAATGATTCGCAGTCTGTGTTTATATATATATATGTTTATTACAAATGATTCGCAGTCTGTGTTTATATATATATATGTTTATTACAAATGATTCGCAGTCTGTGTTTATATATATATATGTTTATTACAAATGATTCGCAGTCTGTGTTTATATATATATATGTTTATTACAAATGATTCGCAGTCTGTGTTTATATATATATATGTTTATTACAAATGATTCGCAGTCTGTGTTTATATATATTTATGTTTATTACAAATGATTCGCAGTCTGTGTTTATATATATATATGTTTGTTACAAATGATTCGCAGTCTGTGTTTATATATATATATGTTTGTTACAAATGATTCGCAGTCTGTGTTTATATATATATATGTTTGTTACAAATGATTCGCAGTCTGTGTTTATATATATATATGTTTGTTACAAATGATTCGCAGTCTGTGTTTATATATATATATGTTTATTACAAATGATTCGCAGTCTGTGTTTATATATATATATGTTTGTTACAAATGATTCGCAGTCTGTGTTTATATATATATATGTTTATTACAAATGATTCGCAGTCTGTGTTTATATATATATATGTTTATTACAAATGATTCGCAGTCTGTGTTTATATATATATATGTTTATTACAAATGATTCGCAGTCTGTGTTTATATATATATATATGTTTATTACAAATGATTCGCAGTCTGTGTTTATATATATATATGTTTATTACAAATGATTCGCAGTCTGTGTTTATATATATATATGTTTATTACAAATGATTCGCAGTCTGTGTTTATATATATATATATGTTTATTACAAATGATTCGCAGTCTGTGTTTATATATATATATATGTTTATTACAAATGATTCGCAGTCTGTGTTTATATATATATATATGTTTATTACAAATGATTCGCAGTCTGTGTTTATATATATATATGTTTATTACAAATGATTCGCAGTCTGTGTTTATATATATATATGTTTATTACAAATGATTCGCAGTCTGTGTTTATATATATATATATATGTTTATTACAAATGATTCGCAGTCTGTGTTTATATATATATATATGTTTATTACAAATGATTCGCAGTCTGTGTTTATATATATATATATGTTTATTACAAATGATTCGCAGTCTGTGTTTATATATATATATGTTTATTACAAATGATTCGCAGTCTGTGTTTATATATATATATGTTTATTACAAATGATTCGCAGTCTGTGTTTATATATATATATATGTTTGTTACAAATGATTCGCAGTCTGTGGTTATTGTTTGTTTCTTAAAAATGATTCGCAGTCTGTGTTTTTATATATATTTGTTACAATTTGTTCGCACATTAAGGGTTAATTAATTAATGCATTTGTTAATAACCATTTTCAGTTTCTGGCTTTTCAGTTTTTATTAGGATTTTTTGCGATCTCTAAATAACTCGTGTTTTTCGAAATCATTTTCACCCTCTGTTTTTAACAGATTTGCAGCATATTTGCTTCAGAGAATTCTTATACAAACTCTTCTGTCTTCATATTTCATAATTTGTTAGAAATTGTACATATTTGTCTGTGTTTAAGATTTTTCTGTTTTTACATATTTTATTCACATATCGTTCTGCTCTCTAGACAGGTTTTTCCAAACTCTGCTGTATATAGCTTGTTATATTGCTGTATATAGCTTGTTATATTGCTGTATATAGCTTGTTATATATTTGTTTAGCCACATCACACTCTGCTGTATATAGCTTGTTATATATTTGTTTAGCTACATCACACTCTGCTGTATATAGCTTGTTATATATTTGTTTACCTACATCACACTCTGCTGTATATAGCTTGTTATATATTTGTTTAGCCACATCTCACACTGCTGTATATAGCTTGTTATATATTTGTTTAGCTACATCTCACACTGCTGTATATAGCTTGTTATATATTTGTTTAGCTACATCTCACACTGCTGTATATAGCTTGTTATATATTTGTTTAGCTACATCACACACTGCTGTATATAGCTTGTTATATATTTGTTTAGATACATCACGCTCTGCTGTATATAGCTTGTTATATATTTGTTTAGCTACATCACACTCTGCTGTATATAGCTTGTTATATATTTGTTTAGCTACATCACACTCTGCTGTATATAGCTTGTTATATATTTGTTTAGCTACATCACACTCTGCTGTATATAGCTTGTTATATATTTGTTTAGATACATCACACTCTGCTGTATATAGCTTGTTATATATTTGTTTAGCCACATCTCACACTGCTGTATATAGCTTGTTATATATTTGTTTAGCTACATCACACACTGCTGTATATAGCTTGTTATATATTTGTTTAGCCACATCTCACACTGCTGTATATAGCTTGTTATATATTTGTTTAGCTACATCACACACTGCTGTATATAGCTTGTTATATATTTGTTTAGCCACATCTCACACTGCTGTATATAGCTTGTTATATATTTGTTTAGCTACATCACACTCTGCTGTATATAGCTTGTTATATATTTGTTTAGCTACGTCACACTCTGCTGTATATAGCTTGTTATATATTTGTTTAGCCACATCTCACACTGCTGTATATAGCTTGTTATATATTTGTTTAGCTACATCACACTCTGCTGTATATAGCTTGTTATATATTTGTTTAGCTACATCACACTCTGCTGTATATAGCTTGTTATATATTTGTTTAGCTACATCTCACACTGCTGTATATAGCTTGTTATATATTTGTTTAGCTACATCACACTCTGCTGTATATAGCTTGTTATATATTTGTTTAGCTACATCTCACACTGCTGTATATAGCTTGTTATATATTTGTTTAGCCACATCTCACACTGCTGTATATAGCTTGTTATATATTTGTTTAGCCACATCTCACACTGCTGTATATAGCTTGTTATATATTTGTTTAGCTACATCACACTCTGCTGTATATAGCTTGTTATATATTTGTTTAGCCACATCTCACACTGCTGTATATAGCTTGTTATATATTTGTTTAGCCACATCTCACACTGCTGTATATAGCTTGTTATATATTTGTTTAGATACATCACACTCTGCTGTATATAGCTTGTTATATATTTGTTTAGATTCATCTCACACTGCTGTATATAGCTTGTTATATATTTGTTTAGCTACATCACACTCTGCTGTATATAGCTTGTTATATATTTGTTTAGCTACATCACACTCTGCTGTATATAGCTTGTTATATATTTGTTTAGCTACATCACACTCTGCTGTATATAGCTTGTTATATATTTGTTTAGATACATCACACTCTGCTGTATATAGCTTGTTATATATTTGTTTAGATACATCACACTCTGCTGTATATAGCTTGTTATTTATTTGTTTAGCTACATCACACTCTGCTGTATATAGCTTGTTATATATTTGTTTAGCTACATCACACTCTGCTGTATATAGCTTGTTATATATTTGTTTAGCCACATCTCACACTGCTGTATATAGCTTGTTATATATTTGTTTAGCCACATCACACTCTGCTGTATATAGCTTGTTATATATTTGTTTAGCCACATCTCACACTGCTGTATATAGCTTGTTATATATTTGTTTAGCTACATCACACTCTGCTGTATATAGCTTGTTATATATTTGTTTAGCTACATCACACTCTGCTGTATATAGCTTGTTATATATTTGTTTAGATACATCACACTCTGCTGTATATAGCTTGTTATATATTTGTTTAGATACATCACACTCTGCTGTATATAGCTTGTTATATATTTGTTTAGCTACATCACACTCTGCTGTATATAGCTTGTTATATATTTGTTTAGATACATCACACTCTGCTGTATATAGCTTGTTATATATTTGTTTAGCTACATCACACTCTGCTGTATATAGCTTGTTATATATTTGTTTAGCTACATCACACTCTGCTGTATATAGCTTGTTATATATTTGTTTAGCTACATCACACTCTGCTGTATATAGCTTGTTATATATTTGTTTAGCTACATCACACTCTGCTGTATATAGCTTGTTATATATTTGTTTAGCCAGATCTCACACTGCTGTATATAGCTTGTTATATATTTGTTTAGCCACATCACACTCTGCTGTATATAGCTTGTTATATATTTGTTTAGCCACATCTCACACTGCTGTATATAGCTTGTTATATATTTGTTTAGCCACATCACACTCTGCTGTATATAGCTTGTTATATATTTGTTTAGCCACATCTCACACTGCTGTATATAGCTTGTTATATATTTGTTTAGCCACATCACACTCTGCTGTATATAGCTTGTTATATATTTGTTTAGCCACATCTCACACTGCTGTATATAGCTTGTTATATATTTGTTTAGCTACATCACACTCTGCTGTATATAGCTTGTTATATATTTGTTTAGCTACATCACACTCTGCTGTATATAGCTTGTTATATATTTGTTTAGCTACATCACACTCTGCTGTATATAGCTTGTTATATATTTGTTTAGCCACATCTCACACTGCTGTATATAGCTTGTTATATATTTGTTTAGCTACATCACACTCTGCTGTATATAGCTTGTTATATATTTGTTTAGCCACATCTCACACTGCTGTATATAGCTTGTTATATATTTGTTTATATACATCACACTGCTGATTTATTTTCTGTTACAAATTATTCTCAGTCTGGGATTATTATAGATTTATTTTCTGTTACAAATTACTCTCAGTCTGGGATTATTATAGATTTATTTTCTGTTACAAATTACTCTCAGTCTGGGATTATTATAGATTTATTTTCTGTTACAGATTCTTCTATTTGGGATTATTATAGATTTATTATTTTCTGTTACAAATTCTTTTTAGTCTGGGATTATTATAGATTTATTTTCTGTTACAAATTATTCTCAGTCTGGGATTATTATAGATTTATTTTCTGTTACAAATTACTCTCAGTCTGGGATTATTATAGATTTATTTTCTGTTACAGATTCTTCTATCTGGGATTATTATAGATTTATTATTTTCTGTTACAAATTCTTTTTAGTCTGGGATTATTATAGATTTATTTTCTGTTACAAATTCTTCTCAGTCTGGGATTATTATATATTTATTTTCTGTTACAAATTCTTCTCAGTCTGGGATTATTATAGATTTATTTTCTGTTACAAATTATTCTCAGTCTGGGATTATTATATATTTATTTTCTGTTACAAATTCTTCTCAGTCTGGGATTATTATAGATTTGTTTTCTGTTACAAATTCTTCTCAGTCTGGGATTATTATAGATTTGTTTTCTGTTACAAATTCTTTTTAGTCTGGGATTATTATAGATTTGTTTTCTGTTACAAATTATTCTTAGTCTGGGATTATTATAGATTTGTTTTCTGTTACAAATTATTCTTAGTCTGGGATTATTATAGATTTGTTTTCTGTTACAAATTATTCTTAGTCTGGGATTATTATAGATTTGTTTTCTGTTACAAATTATTCTTAGTCTGGGATTATTATAGATTTGTTTTCTGTTACAAATTCTTCTATCTGGGATTATTATATATTTATTATTTTCTGTTACAAATTCTTTTTTAGTCTGGGATTATTATAGATTTGTTTTCTGTTACAAATTATTCTTAGTCTGGGATTATTATAGATTTGTTTTCTGTTACAAATTCTTCTCAGTCTGGGATTATTATAGATTTGTTTTCTGTTACAAATTCTTCTCAGTCTGGGATTATTATATATTTATTTTCTGTTACAGATTCTTCTATCTGGGATTATTATATATTTATTATTTTCTGTTACAGATTCTTCTCAGTCTGTGATTATTATATATTTATTATTTTCTGTTACAAATTACTCTCAGTCTGGGATTATTATAGATTTGTTTTCTGTTACAAATTCTTCTCAGTCTGGGATTATTATAGAATTGTTTTCTGTTACAAATTATTCTCAGTCTGGGATTATTATAGATTTGTTTTCTGTTACAAATTATTCTCAGTCTGGGATTATTATAGATTTGTTTTCTGTTACAAATTCTTCTCAGTCTGGGATTATTATAGATTTGTATTCTGTTACAAATTATTCTCAGTCTGGGATTATTATAGATTTATTTTCTGTTACAAATTCTTCTCAGTCTGGGATTATTATATATTTATTATTTTCTGTTACAAATTTTTCTCAGTCTGGGATTATTATAGATTTGTTTTCTGTTACAAATTCTTCTCAGTCTGAGATTATTATAGATTTGTTTTCTGTTACAAATTCTTCTCAGTCTGGGATTATTATAGATTTGTTTTCTGTTACAAATTATTCTCAGTCTGGGATTATTATAGATTTGTTTTCTGTTACAAATTATTCTCAGTCTGGGATTATTATAGATTTATTTTCTGTTACAAATTATTCTCAGTCTGGGATTATTATAGATTTGTTTTCTGTTACAAATTATTCTCAGTCTGGGATTATTATAGATTTGTTTTCTGTTACAAATTATTCTCAGTCTGGGATTATTATAGATTTGTTTTCTGTTACAAAATCTTCTCAGTCTGGGATTATTATATATTTATTTTATGTTACAAATTCTTCTATCTGGGATTATTATAGATTTGTTTTCTGTTAGAAATTTTTCTATCTGGGATTATTATATATTTATTTTATGTTACAAATTCTTCTATCTGGGATTATTATAGATTTATTATTTTCTGTTACAAATTATTCTCAGTCTGGGATTATTATATATTTATTTTCTGTTACAGATTCTTCTCAGTCTGGGATTATTATATATTTATTTTCTGTTACAAATTACTCTCAGTCTGGGATTATTATAGATTTGTTTTCTGTTACAAAATCTTCTCAGTCTGGGATTATTATATATTTATTTTATGTTACAAATTCTTCTATCTGGGATTATTATAGATTTGTTTTCTGTTAGAAATTTTTCTATCTGGGATTATTATATATTTATTTTATGTTACAAATTCTTCTATCTGGGATTATTATAGATTTATTATTTTCTGTTACAAATTATTCTCAGTCTGGGATTATTATATATTTATTTTCTGTTACAGATTCTTCTCAGTCTGGGATTATTATATATTTATTTTCTGTTACAAATTACTCTCAGTCTGGGATTATTATATATTTATTTTATGTTACAAATTCTTCTATCTGGGATTATTATAGATTTGTTTTCTGTTAGAAATTTTTCTATCTGGGATTATTATATATTTATTTTATGTTACAAATTCTTCTATCTGGGATTATTATAGATTTATTATTTTCTGTTACAAATTATTCTCAGTCTGGGATTATTATATATTTATTTTCTGTTACAGATTCTTCTCAGTCTGGGATTATTATATATTTATTTTCTGTTACAAATTACTCTCAGTCTGGGATTATTATATATTTATTTTCTGTTACAGATTCTTCTCAGTCTGGGATTATTATAGATTTATTATTTTCTGTTACAGATTCTTCTCAGTCTGGGATTATTATATATTTATTTTTTATTACAAATTCTTCTCAGTCTGGGATTATTATATATTTATTATTTTTCGTTACAGATTGTTCTGTCTGGGATTATTATATATTTATTTTTTATTACAAATTCTTCTCAGTCAGGGATTATTATATATTTATTATTTTCTGTTACAAATTCTTCTTAGTCTGGGATTATTATATATTTATATTTTTGTTACAAATTCTTCTCAGTCTGGGATTATTATATATTTATTATTTTTTTCCACAGATTCTTCTGTCTGGGAATATTAGATATCTATTTTCTGTTACACATTCTTCTCAGTCTGGGATTATTTATATTTATTCTTTTTTGTTACAAATTATTCTGCCTGGGATTATTATATATTTCCTGTTGCAAATTCTTCTCAATCTGTGGTTATTATATATTTGTAACAAATGATTCTCAGTCTGTGGTTATTATATATTTGTAACAAATGATTCTCAGTCTGTGGTTATTATATATTTGTAACAAATAATTCTCAGTCTGTGATTATTATATATTTGTAACAAATAATTCTCAATCTGTGGTTATTATATATTTGTAACAAATAATTCTCAGTCTGTGGTTATTATATATTTGTAACAAATGATTCTCAGTCTGTGGTTATTATATATTTGTAACAAATAATTCTCAGTCTGTGGTTATTATATATTTGTAACAAATGATTCTCAGTCTGTGGTTATTATATATTTGTAACAAATGATTCTCAGTCTGTGGTTATTATATATTTGTAACAAATAATTCTCAGTCTGTGGTTATTATATATTTGTAACAAATGATTCTCAGTCTGTGATTATTATATATTTGTAACAAATGATTCTCAGTCTGTGGTTATTATATATTTGTAACAAATAATTCTCAGTCTGTGGTTATTATATATTTGTAACAAATGATTCTCAGTCTGTGGTTATTATATATTTGTAACAAATAATTCTCAGTCTGTGGTTATTATATATTTGTAACAAATAATTCTCAGTCTGTGGTTATTATATATTTGTAACAAATGATTCTCAGTCTGTGGTTATTATATATTTGTAACAAATAATTCTCAGTCTGTGGTTATTATATATTTGTAACAAATGATTCTCAATCTGTGGTTATTATATATTTGTAACAAATGATTCACAGTCTGTGGTTATTATATATTTGTAACAAATAATTCTCAGTCTGTGGTTATTATATATTTGTAACAAATAATTCTCAGTCTGTGGTTATTATATATTTGTAACAAATAATTCTCAGTCTGTGGTTATTATATATTTGTAACAAATGATTCTCAGTCTGTGGTTATTATATATTTGTAACAAATGATTCTCAGTCTGTGGTTATTATATATTTGTAACAAATGATTCACAGTCTGTGGTTATTATATATTTGTAACAAATAATTCTCAGTCTGTGGTTATTATATATTTGTAACAAATAATTCTCAGTCTGTGGTTATTATATATTTGTAACAAATGATTCTCAGTCTGTGGTTATTATATATTTGTAACAAATGATTCACAGTCTGTGGTTATTATATATTTGTTACAAATGATTCTCAGTCTGTGGTTATTATATATTTGTAACAAATGATTCTCAGTCTGTGGTTATTATATATTTGTAACAAATGATTCACAGTCTGTGGTTATTATATATTTGTAACAAATGATTCACAGTCTGTGGTTATTATATATTTGTAACAAATGATTCACAGTCTGTGGTTATTATATATTTGTAACAAATGATTCTCAGTCTGTGGTTATTATATATTTGTAACAAATAATTCTCAGTCTGTGGTTATTATATATTTGTAACAAATGATTCTCAGTCTGTGGTTATTATATATTTGTAACAAATGATTCTCAGTCTGTGGTTATTATATATTTGTAACAAATAATTCTCAGTCTGTGGTTATTATATATTTGTAACAAATGATTCTCAGTCTGTGATTATTATATATTTGTAACAAATGATTCTCAGTCTGTGGTTATTATATATTTGTAACAAATGATTCTCAGTCTGTGTTTATAATATATTTGTTACAAATTATTTTCATTGGTAATTATACATTTGGAACCAGTCTATGGTTAAAGCAAGGTGTTACTTATGATTTTTCCGCCTACCTTCTGTTACACAGGGGCTGCGCATTATTTGTCCCTTTCACGAGTGAGAGTATTGCTCCCCTACCTGAGCTACAGCTCCTGGCCCCGCCATCCTGGCATGGGCTCCTGCCCATCGTTTGTGCCCCCAGCAGTAACCCGGACTGGGTGTAGAATGTGGGCATTCCGCTGGTGCCCAGTATTCCAAGTCCGGTTCGGGAAGCTAGAAGATGGGTTCCAGGAGGCAAAGGGGGCATGCGGCCCCTTGGGATGGATGGGGGGTCCTTGCTGAGTCCCAAGATCTCCTGGATGCCAAAGCCTGTAGTCCTGGCAGGGGCATGGGTGCCCTGTGCGCCGGCCATGCTGCCCCTGTACTGTCCCAGCAGCTCTGTGTTACCCTGAGCTGCCCAGACACGCATATACCGCGGGTGGGGGAGCGGGAGTATCCAATCAAGAGACACCTGCAACTGAGCCAAAGTATGCCCCTCTGTAAAGTGGGTGACATTGAGTTACGCTGTTAGGTGTGTGACATTGTGTAAATGTACGTGTGTGTCATTGTGTCACTGTTAGGTGGGTGACATTGTGTGTTACTGTGTATATGTCTGTGTGTGTAATTGTGTCACTGTTAGGTGGGTGACATTGTGTGTTACTGTGTATATGTATGTCTGTGTGTGTCATTGCGTCACTGTTAGGTGGGTGACATTGTGTGTTACTGTGTATATGTATGTATGTGTGTGTGTCATTGTGTCACTGTTAGGTGGGTGACATTGTGTGTTACTGTGTATATGTATGTATGTCTGTGTGTGTCATTGTGTCACTGTTAGGTGGGTGACATTGTGTGTTACTGTGTATATGTATGTATGTGTGTGTGTCATTGTGTCACTGTAAGGTGAGTGACATTGTGTGTTACTGTGTATATGTATGTCTGTGTGTGTCATTGCGTCACTGTTAGGTGGGTGATATTGTTTGTTACTGTGTATATGTATGTCTGTGTGTGTAATTGTGTCACTGTTAGGTGGGTGATATTGTGTGTTACTGTGTATATGTATGTCTGTGTGTGTGTCATTGTGTCACTCTGTTAGGTGTGTGACATTGTGTGTTACTGTGTATATGTATGTCTGTGTGTGTCATTGTGTCACTGTTAGGTGGGTGATATTGTGTGTTACTGTGTATATGTCTGTGTGTGTCATTGTGTCACTGTTAGGTGGGTGACATTGTGTGTTACTGTGTATATGTATGTCTGTGTGTGTCATTGTGTCACTGTTAGGTGGGTGATATTGTGTGTTACTGTGTATATGTATGTCTGTGTGTGTGTCATTGTGTCACTGTTAGGTGGGTGATATTGTGTGTTACTGTGTATATGTATGTCTGTGTGTGTGTCATTGTGTCACTGTTAGGTGGGTGATATTGTGTGTTACTGTGTATATGTATGTCTGTGTGTGTCATTGTGTCACTGTTAGGTGGGTGATATTGTGTGTTACTGTGTATATGTATGTCTGTGTGTGTCATTGTGTCACTGTTAGGTGGGTGATATTGTGTGTTACTGTGTATATGTATGTCTGTGTGTGTGTCATTGTGTCACTCTGTTAGGTGTGTGACATTGTGTGTTACTGTGTATATGTATGTCTGTGTGTGTAATTGTGTCACTGTTAGGTGGGTGATATTGTGTGTTACTGTGTATATGTCTGTGTGTGTCATTGTGTCACTGTTAGGTGGGTGATATTGTGTGTTACTGTGTATATGTATGTCTGTGTGTGTGTCATTGTGTCACTCTGTTAGGTGTGTGACATTGTGTGTTACTGTGTATATGTATGTCTGTGTGTGTGTCATTGTGTCACTGTTAGGTGGGTGATATTGTGTGTTACTGTGTATATGTCTGTGTGTGTCATTGTGTCACTGTTAGGTGGGTGACATTGTGTGTTACTGTGTATATGTATGTCTGTGTGTGTCATTGTGTCACTGTTAGGTGGGTGATATTGTGTGTTACTGTGTATATGTATGTCTGTGTGTGTGTCATTGTGTCACTGTTAGGTGGGTGATATTGTGTGTTACTGTGTATATGTATGTCTGTGTGTGTGTCATTGTGTCACTGTTAGGTGGGTGATATTGTGTGTTACTGTGTATATGTATGTCTGTGTGTGTCATTGTGTCACTGTTAGGTGGGTGATATTGTGTGTTACTGTGTATATGTATGTCTGTGTGTGTCATTGTGTCACTGTTAGGTGGGTGATATTGTTTGTTACTGTGTATATGTATGTCTGTGTGTGTGTCATTGTGTCACTCTGTTAGGTGTGTGACATTGTGTGTTACTGTGTATATGTATGTCTGTGTGTGTCATTGTGTCACTGTTAGGTGGGTGATATTGTGTGTTACTGTGTATATGTCTGTGTGTGTCATTGTGTCACTGTTAGGTGGGTGACATTGTGTGTTACTGTGTATATGTATGTCTGTGTGTGTCATTGCGTCACTGTTAGGTGGGTGATATTGTTTGTTACTGTGTATATGTATGTCTGTGTGTGTAATTGTGTCACTGTTAGGTGGGTGATATTGTGTGTTACTGTGTATATGTATGTCTGTGTGTGTGTCATTGTGTCACTCTGTTAGGTGTGTGACATTGTGTGTTACTGTGTATATGTATGTCTGTGTGTGTAATTGTGTCACTGTTAGGTGGGTGATATTGTGTGTTACTGTGTATATGTCTGTGTGTGTCATTGTGTCACTGTTAGGTGGGTGACATTGTGTGTTACTGTGTATATGTATGTCTGTGTGTGTCATTGTGTCACTGTTAGGTGGGTGATATTGTGTGTTACTGTGTATATGTATGTCTGTGTGTGTGTCATTGTGTCACTGTTAGGTGGGTGATATTGTGTGTTACTGTGTATATGTATGTCTGTGTGTGTGTCATTGTGTCACTGTTAGGTGGGTGATATTGTGTGTTACTGTGTATATGTATGTCTCTGTGTGTCATTGTGTCACTGTTAGGTGGGTGATATTGTGTGTTACTGTGTATATGTATGTCTGTGTGTGTCATTGTGTCACTGTTAGGTGGGTGATATTGTGTGTTACTGTCTATATGTATGTCTGTGTGTGTCATTGTGTCACCGTTAGGTGGGTGATATTGTGTGTTACTGTGTATATGTATGTCTGTGTGTGTAATTGTATCACTGTTAGGTGTGTGACATTGTGTGTTACTGTGTATATGTATGTCTGTGTGTGTGTCATTGTGTCACTGTTAGGTGGGTGACATTGTGTGTTACTGTGTAAATGTACGTGTGTGTCATTATGTCACTGTAAGGTGAGTGACATTGTGTGTTACTGTGTATATGTCTGTGTGTGTCATTGTGTCACTGTTAGGTGGGTGACATTGTGTGTTACTGTGTAAATGTACGTGTGTGTCATTGTGTCACTGTTAGGTGGGTGACATTGTGTGTTACTGTGTATATGTCTGTGTGTGTCATTGTGTCACTGTTAGGTGGGTGATATTGTGTGTTACTGTGTATATGTATGTCTGTGTGTGTGTCATTGTGTCACTGTTAGGTGGGTGATATTGTGTGTTACTGTGTATATGTATGTCTGTGTGTGTGTCATTGTGTCACTGTTAGGTGGGTGATATTGTGTGTTACTGTGTATATGTATGTCTCTGTGTGTCATTGTGTCACTGTTAGGTGGGTGATATTGTGTGTTACTGTGTATATGTATGTCTGTGTGTGTCATTGTGTCACTGTTAGGTGGGTGATATTGTGTGTTACTGTCTATATGTATGTCTGTGTGTGTCATTGTGTCACTGTTAGGTGGGTGATATTGTGTGTTACTGTCTATATGTATGTCTGTGTGTGTCATTGTGTCACTGTTAGGTGGGTGATATTGTGTGTTACTGTGTATATGTATGTCTGTGTGTGTGTAATTGTGTCACTGTTAGGTGGGTGACATTGTGTGTTACTGTGTATATGTATGTCTGTGTGTGTCATTGTGTCACCGTTAGGTGGGTTATATTGTGTGTTACTGTGTATATGTATGTCTGTGTGTGTAATTGCATCACTGTTAGGTGGGTGATATTGTGTGTTACTGTGTATATGTATGTCTGTGTGTGTGTGTCATTGTGTCACTCTGTTAGGTGTGTGACATTGTGTGTTACTGTGCATATGTATGCCTGTGTGTGTCATTGTGTCACCGTTAGGTGGGTGATATTGTGTGTTACTGTGTATATGTATGTCTGTGTGTGTAATTGTATCACTGTTAGGTGTGTGACATTGTTACTGTGTATATGTATGTCTGTGTGTGTAATTGTATCACTGTTAGGTGTGTGACATTGTGTGTTACTGTGTATATGTATGTCTGTGTGTGTGTCATTGTGTCACTGTTAGGTGGGTGATATTGTGTGTTACTGTGTATGTATGTCTGTGTGTGTGTCATTGTGTCACTGTTAGGTGGGTGATATTGTGTGTTACTGTGTATATGTATATCTGTGTGTGTGTCATTGTGTCACTCTGTTATGTGTGTGACATTGTGTGTTACTGTGTATATGTATGTCTGTGTGTGTGTCATTGTGTCACTGTTAGGTGGGTGACATTGTGTGTTACTGTGTATGTATGTCTGTGTGTCATTGTGTCACTGTTAGGTGGGTGATATTGTGTGTTACTGTGTATATGTATGTGTGTGTCATTGTGTCACTCTGTTAGGTGTGTGACATTGTGTAAATGTACGTGTGTGTCATTGTGTCACTGTTAGGTGGGTGACATTGTGTGTTACTGTGTATATGTATGTCTGTGTGTGTGTCATTGTGTCACTGTTAGGTGGGTGATATTGTGTGTTACTGTGTATATTTATGTATGTGTCATTGTGTCACTCTGTTAGGTGTGTGACATTGTGTGTTACTGTGTATGTATGTCTGTGTGTGTATATCATTGTGTCACTGTTAGGTGTGTGACATTGTGTGTTACGGTGTATATGTATGTGTGTTTGTGTCATTGTGTCACACTGTTAGGTGTGTGACATTGTGTGTTACTGTGTATGTATGTCTGTGTGTGTGTATCATTGTGTCACTGTTAGGTGGGTGATATTGTGTGTTACTGTGTATATGTATGTCTGTGTGTGTCATTGTGTCACTGTTAGGTGGATGACATTGTGTGTTACTGTGTATATGTATGTCTGTGTTTCATTGTGTCACTCTGTTAGGTGGGTGACATTGTGTGTTACTGTGTATATGTATGTCTGTGTGTGTGTGTCATTGTGTCACTCTGTTAGGTGTGTGACATTGTGTGTTACTGTGTATATGTATGTGTGTTTGTGTCATTGTGTCACTGTTAGGTGGTTGACATTGTGTGTTACTGTGTATATGTATGTCTGTGTTTCATTGTGTCACTCTGTTAGGTGGGTGACATTGTGTGTTACTGTGTATATGTATGTCTGTGTGTGTGTCATTGTGTCACTCTGTTAGGTGTGTGACATTGTGTGTTACTGTGTATATGTATGTCTGTGTGTGTCATTGTGTCACTGTTAGGTGTGTGACATTGTGTAAATGTACGTGTGTGTCATTGTGTCACTGTTAGGTGGTTGACATTGTGTGTTACTGTGTATATGTATGTCTGTGTTTCATTGTGTCACTCTGTTAGGTGGGTGACATTGTGTGTTACTGTGTATATGTATGTCTGTGTGTGTGTGTGTCATTGTGTCACTCTGTTAGGTGTGTGACATTGTGTGTTACTGTGTATATGTCTGTGTGTGTGTCATTGTGTCACTGTTAGGTGGGTGACATTGTGTGTTACTGTGTATATGTATGTCTGTGTGTGTAATTGTGTCACTGTTAGGTGGGTGATATTGTGTGTTACTGTCTATATGTATGTCTGTGTGTGTCATTGTGTCACTGTTAGGTGGTTGACATTGTGTGTTACTGTGTATATGTATGTCTGTGTTTCATTGTGTCACTCTGTTAGGTGGTTGACATTGTGTGTTACTGTGTATATGTCTGTGTGTGTGTCATTGTGTCACTGTTAGGTGGGTGACATTGTGTGTTACTGTGTATATGTATGTCTGTGTGTGTAATTGCGTCACTGTTAGGTGGGTGATATTGTTTGTTACTGTGTATATGTATGTCTGTGTGTGTAATTGTGTCACTGTTAGGTGGGTGATATTGTGTGTTACTGTGTATATGTATGTCTGTGTGTGTGTCATTGTGTCACTCTGTTAGGTGTGTGACATTATGTGTTACTGTGTATGTATGTCTGTGTGTGTGTATCATTGTGTCACTGTTAGGTGGGTGACATTGTGTGTTACTGTGTATATTTATGTATTTGTCATTGTGTCACTCTGTTAGGTGTGTGACATTGTGTGTTAATGTGTATATGTATGTGTGTTTGTGTCATTGTGTCACACTGTTAGGTGTGTGACATTGTGTGTTACTGTGTATGTATGTCTGTGTGTGTATATCATTGTGTCACTGTTAGGTGTGTGACATTGTGTGTTACGGTGTATATGTATGTGTGTTTGTGTCATTGTGTCACACTGTTAGGTGTGTGACATTGTGTGTTACTGTGTATGTATGTCTGTGTGTGTGTATCATTGTGTCACTGTTAGGTGGGTGATATTGTGTGTTACTGTGTATATTTATGTATTTGTCATTGTGTCACTCTGTTAGGTGTGTGACATTGTGTGTTAATGTGTATATGTATGTGTGTTTGTGTCATTGTGTCACACTGTTAGGTGTGTGACATTGTGTGTTACTGTGTATGTATGTCTGTGTGTGTGTATATCATTGTGTCACTGTTAGGTGTGTGACATTGTGTGTTACGGTGTATATGTATGTGTGTTTGTGTCATTGTGTCACACTGTTAGGTGTGTGACATTGTGTGTTACTGTGTATGTATGTCTGTGTGTGTGTATCATTGTGTCACTGTTAGGTGGGTGATATTGTGTGTTACTGTGTATATTTATGTATGTGTCATTGTGTCACTCTGTTAGGTGTGTGACATTGTGTGTTACTGTGCATATGTATGTCTGTGTGTGTCATTGTGTCACTGTTAGGTGGGTGACATTGTGTGTTACTGTGTATATGTCTGTGTGTGTAATTGTGTCACTGTTAGGTGGGTGATATTGTGTGCTACTGTGTATATGTATGTCTGTGTGTGTAATTGTGTCACTGTTAGGTGGGTGATATTGTGTGTTACTGTGTATGTATGTCTGTGTGTGTGTATCATTGTGTAACTGTTAGGTGGGTGATATTGTGTGTTACTGTGTATATTTATGTATGTGTCATTGTGTCACTCTGTTAGGTGTGTGACATTCTGTGTTACTGTGTATGTATGTCTGTGTGTGTATATATTTGTGTCACTGTTAGGTGTGTGACATTGTGTGTTACGGTGTATATGTATGTGTGTTTGTGTCATTGTGTCACACTGTTAGGTGTGTGACATTGTGTGTTACTGTGTATGTATGTCTGTGTGTGTGTATCATTGTGTCACTGTTAGGTGGGTGATATTGTGTGTTACTGTGTATATGTATGTCTGTGTGTGTCATTGTGTCACTGTTAGGTGGTTGACATTGTGTGTTACTGTGTATATGTATGTCTGTGTTTCATTGTGTCACTCTGTTAGGTGGGTGACATTGTGTGTTACTGTGTATATGTATGTCTGTGTGTGTGTGTCATTGTGTCACTCTGTTAGGTGTGTGACATTGTGTGTTACTGTGTATATGTATGTCTGTGTGTGTGTCATTGTGTCACTGTTAGGTGGGTGACATTGTGTGCTACTGTGTATATGTATGTCTGTGTGTGTAATTGTGTCACTGTTAGGTGGGTGATATTGTTTGTTACTGTGTATATGTATGTCTGTGTGTGTAATTGTGTCACTGTTAGGTGGGTGACATTGTGTGTTACTGTGTATATGTATGTCTGTGTGTGTGTCATTGTGTCACTGTTAGGTGGGTGATATTGTGTGTTACTGTGTATATGTATGTCTGTGTGTGTCATTGTGTCACTGTTAGGTGGTTGACATTGTGTGTTACTGTGTATATGTATGTCTGTGTTTCATTGTGTCACTCTGTTAGGTGGGTGACATTGTGTGTTACTGTGTATATGTATGTATGTGTGTGTGTCATTGTGTCACTGTAAGGTGAGTGACATTGTGTGTTACTGTGTATATGTATGTCTGTGTGTGTAATTGCGTCACTGTTAGGTGGGTGATATTGTTTGTTACTGTGTATATGTATGTCTGTGTGTGTAATTGTGTCACTGTTAGGTGGGTGATATTGTGTGTTACTGTGTATATGTATGTCTATGTGTGTGTCATTGTGTCACTCTGTTAGGTGTGTGACATTGCGTGTTACTGTGTATATGTCTGTGTGTGTCATTGTGTCACTGTTAGGTGGGTGACATTGTGTGTTACTGTGTATATGTATGTCTGTGTGTGTAATTGTGTCACTGTTAGGTGGGTGATATTGTGTGTTACTGTGTATATGTATGTCTATGTGTGTGTCATTGTGTCACTGTTAGGTGGGTGATATTGTGTGTTACTGTGTATATGTATGTCTGTGTGTGTCATTGTGTCACTGTTAGGTGGGTTATATTGTGTGTTACTGTGTATATGTATGTCTGTGTGTGTAATTGCATCACTGTTAGGTGGGTGATATTGTGTGTTACTGTGTATATGTATGTCTGTGTGTGTGTGTCATTGTGTCACTCTGTTAGGTGTGTGACATTGTGTGTTACTGTGCATATGTATGTCTGTGTGTATCATTGTGTCACTGTTAGGTGGGTGATATTGGGTGTTACTGTGTATATGTATGTCTGTGTGTGTCATTGTGTCACTCTGGTATGTGGTTGATATTGTGTGTTACTGTATATATGTATGTCTGTGTGTGTGTCATTGTGTCACTCTGTTAGGTATGTGACATTGTGTGTTACTGTGTGTATGTGTGTGTGTATCATTGTGTCACTGTTAGGTGGGTGATATTGGGTGTTACTGTGTATATGTATGTCTGTGTGTGTCATTGTGTCACTCTGGTATGTGGTTGATATTGTGTGTTACTGTATATATGTATGTCTGTGTGTGTGTCATTGTGTCACTCTGTTAGGTGTGTGAAATTGTGTGTTACTGTGTATATGTCTGTGTGTGTCATTGTGTCACTGTTAGGTGGGTGATATTGTGTGTTACTGTGTATATGTATGTCTGTGTGTGTGTCATTGTGTCACTGTTAGGTGGGTGATATTGTGTGTTACTGTGTATATGTATGTGTGTGTGTGTGTCATTGTGTCACTCTGTTAGGTGTGTGACATTGTGTGTTACTGTGTATATGTATGTGTGTGTGTGTGTCATTGTGTCACTCTGTTAGGTGGGTGATATTGGGTGTTACTGTGCATATGTATGTCTGTGTGTATCACTGTCACTATTAGGTGGGTGATATTGGGTGTTACTGTGTATATGTATGTCTGTGTGTGTGTCATTGTGTCACTCTGGTATGTGGTTGATATTGTGTGTTACTGTGTCTATGTATGTCTGTGTGTGTGTCATTGTGTCACTCTGTTAGGTGTGTGACATTGTGTGTTACTGTGTGTATGTGTGTGTGTATCATTGTGTCACTTTGTTAGGTGTGTAACATTGTGTGTTACTGTGTGTATGTGTGTGTCATTGTGTCACTGTTAGGTGGGTGATACTGTGTGTTACTGTGTATATGAATGTCTGTGCGTGTAATTGTGTCACTGTTAGGTGGGTGATATTCTGTGTTACTGTGTATGTGTGTGTGTCATTGTGTCACTGTAAGGTGAGTGACATTGTGTGTTACTGTGTATATGTATGTCTGTGTGTGTGTAATTGCGTCACTGTTAAGTGGGTGAAATTCTGTGTTACTGTGTATATGTATGTCTGTGTGTGTCATTGTGTCACTGTAAGGTGGTTGACATTGTGTGTTACTGTGTATATGTATGTCTGTGTTTCATTGTGTCACTCTGTTAGGTGGGTGACATTGTGTGTTACTTTGTATATGTATGTCTGTGTGTGTCATTGTGTCACTGTAAGGTGGTTGACATTGTGTGTTACTGTGTATATGTCTGTGTGTGTCATTGTGTCACTGTTAGGTGGGTGACATTGTGTGTTACTTTGTATATGTATGTCTGTGTGTGTAATTGTGTCACTGTTAGGTGGGTGATATTGTGTGTTACTGTGTATATGTATGTCTGTGTGTGTAATTGTGTCACTGTTAGGTGGGTGATATTGTGTGTTACTGTGTATGTATGTCTGTGTGTGTGTATCATTGTGTAACTGTTAGGTGGGTGATATTGTGTGTTACTGTGTATATTTATATATGTGTCATTGTGTCACTCTGTTAGGTGTGTGACATTGTGTGTTACTGTGTATGCATGTCTGTGTGTGTATATATTTGTGTCACTGTTAGGTGTGTGACATTGTGTGTTACGGTGTATATGTATGTGTGTTTGTGTCATTGTGTCACACTGTTAGGTGTGTGACATTGTGTGTTACTGTGTATATGTATGTCTGTGTGTGTGTATCATTGTGTCACTGTTAGGTGGGTGACATTGTGTGTTACTGTGTATATGTATGTCTGTGTGTGTAATTGCGTCACTGTTAGGTGGGTGATATTGTGTGTTACTGTGTATATGTATGTCTCTGTGTGTCATTGTGTCACTGTTAGGTGGTTGACATTGTGTGTTACTGTGTATATGTATGTCTGTGTTTCATTGTGTCACTCTGTTAGGTGGGTGACATTGTGTGTTACTTTGTATATGTATGTCTGTGTGTGTCATTGTGTCACTGTAAGGTGGTTGACATTGTGTGTTACTGTGTATATGTCTGTGTGTGTCATTGTGTCACTGTTAGGTGAGTGACATTGTGTGTTACTTTGTATATGTATGTCTGTGTGTGTAATTGTGTCACTGTTAGGTGGGTGATATTGTGTGTTACTGTGTATATGTATGTCTGTGTGTGTAATTGCATCACTGTTAGGTGGGTGATATTGTGTGTTACTGTGTATATGTATGTCTGTGTGTGTGTGTCATTGTGTCACTCTGTTAGGTGTGTGACATTGTGTGTTACTGTGTATATGTATGTCTGTGTGTGTGTCATTGTGTCACTGTTAGGTGGGTGACATTGTGTGTTACTGTGTATATGTATGTCTGTGTGTGTAATTGCGTCACTGTTAGGTGGGTGATATTGTTTGTTACTGTGTATATGTATGTCTGTGTGTGTAATTGTGTCACTGTTAGGTGGGTGATATTGTGTGTTACTGTGTATATGTATGTCTGTGTGTGTAATTGTGTCACTGTTAGGTGGGTGATATTGTGTGTTACTGTGTATATGTATGTCTGTGTGTGTGTGTCATTGTGTCACTCTGTTAGGTGTGTGACATTGTGTGTTACTGTGTATATGTCTGTGTGTGTCATTGTGTCACTGTTAGGTGGGTGATATTGTGTGTTACTGTGTATATGTATGTCTGTGTGTGTAATTGTATCACTGTTAGGTGGGTGATATTGTGTGTTACTGTGTATATGTATGTCTGTGTGTGTAATTGTATCACTGTTAGGTGGGTGATATTGTGTGTTACTGTGTATATGTATGTCTGTGCGTGTAATTGAGTCACAGGTGCGTGATATTGTGTGTTATTGTATATGTATGTGTGTGTGTGTGTCATTGTGTCACTCTGTTAGGTGTGTGACATTGTGTGTTACTGTGCATATGTATGTCTGTGTGTATCATTGTGTCACTGTTAGGTGGGTGATATTGGGTGTTACTGTGTATATGTATGTCTATGTGTGTAATTGTGTCACTGTTAGGTGGGTGATATTGTGTGTTACTGTGTATATGTATGTCTGTGTGTGTGTCATTGTGTCACTCTGGTATGTGGTTGATATTGTGTGTTACTGTGTATATGTATGTCTGTGTGTGTGTCATTGTGTCACTCTGTTAGGTATGTGACATTGTGTGTTACTGTGTGTATGTGTGTGTGTATCATTGTGTCACTTTGTTAGGTGTGTGACATTGTGTGTTACTGTGTGTATGTGTGTGTCATTGTGTCACTGTTAGGTGGGTGATATTGTGTGTTACTGTGTATATGTATGTCTGTGCGTGTAATTGTGTCACTGTTAGGTGGGTAATATTCTGTGTTACTGTGTATGTGTGTGTGTCATTGTGTCACTGTAAGGTGAGTGACATTGTGTGTTACTGTGTATATGTATGTATGTGTGTGTAATTGCGTCACTGTTAGGTGGGTGATATTCTGTGTTACTGTGTATATGTATGTCTGTGTGTGTCATTGTGTCACTGTAAGGTGAGTGACATTGTGTGTTACTGTGTATATACATGTCTGTGTGTGTCATTGTGTCACTCTGTTAGGTGGGTGATATTGTGTGTTACTGTGTATATACATGTCTGTGCGTGTAATTGTGTCACTGTTAGGTGGGTGATATTCTGTGTTACTGTGTATGTGTGTGTGTCATTGTGTCACTGTAAGGTGAGTGACATTGTGTGTTACTGTGTATATACATGTCTGTGTGTGTCATTGTGTCACTCTGTTAGGTGGGTGATATTGTGTGTTACTGTGTATATGTATGTCTGTGTGTGTAATTGCGTCACTGTTAGATGGGTGATATTCTGTGTTACTGTGTATATGTATGTCTGTGTGTGTCATTGTGTCACTGTAAGGTGAGTGACATTGTGTGTTACTGTGTATATACATGTCTGTGTGTGTCATTGTGTCACTCTGTTAGGTGGGTAACATTGTGTGTTACTTTGTATATGTATGTCTTTGAGTGTCATTGTGTCACTCTGTTAGGTGGGTAACATTGTGTTTTACAGAGTATATGTATATCTGTGTGTGTGTCATTATGTCACCCTGTTAGGAGGGTGACATTGTATGTTACTGTGTATATGTATGAAAAGAGGACCAAGAAGCCGCCTTACAGATTTGTTCCATGGATGCTACATTCTTAAAAGCCCATGATGAAGAAACAGCACAAGTAGAATGAGCCATAATCCTCTCAGAAGGCTGCTGCCCAGCTTCCTCATAAGCCAAACGAATGATACTCCTCAGCCAAAAAGAGAAGGCAGTTGCAGTAGCTTTTTGACCCTTACGTTTACCAGAATATACCACAAACAAGGCAGAAGACTGTCTAAAATCCTTTGTAGCCTGGAGATAGAACTTTAAGGCACGTACCACATCCAGGTTGTGAAGTAGACGTTCCTTTTGAGAAGAAGGATTAGGGCAAAAGGAAGGAACTATGATCTCCTGATTGATATTACTATCAGAAACCACCTTAGGAAAAAAAAACATTTTAGTACGAAGAACAGCCTTATCAGCATGGAAAATAAGATAAGGCAGATCATACTGTAATGCAGATAATTCTGAAACTCTACGAGCAGAAGAAATAGCTAAAAAAAAAAAAAAAAACTGAACAAGATAAAAGTTTAATATCTACAGAATGCATAGGCTCAAAAGGAGCTCCTTGAAGAACACGAAGAACTAAATTAAGGCTCCATGGAGCAACACATTTAAACACAGGCCTGATTTTAAGTAGGAGCCGAACATCAGGAAGATTGGCTAGCTTCTTGTGTAACAAAACTAAAAAGGCAGAGATCTGGCCCTTTAAAAACTGGCAGATAAACATTTCTCCAAACCCTCCTAGAGAAACAACAAAATTGTGCCAAGGCAAAGTTCGAGACTCGCACCATGAGAGATAGGTGCGCTAGATCTTATGATAAATCCGACGAGTGACGGGTTTACGAGCCTGGATCAGAGTGTCAATGATCATATCCGAGAAACCCCTTTTAGACAGGACTAAGCGTTTAATCTCCACTCAGTCAGCCTCAGAGAATCTAGATTTTGATGAAGGAATGGACCTTGAAGTAGAAGGTCCTTCCTCAGCTGTAACTTCCATGGAGGGGAGGTTGGCATCTTGACAAGATTCACAAACCAAGTCCTGCGAAGCCAGGCTGGAGCAATTAGAATCACGAGGTCCGCTCCTGTTTGATGTGGGCTTTGACTCTGGGAAGAAGAGCAAACGGAAGGAACACATACATCAGATTAAATTCCTATTGAACTGCTAATGCATCCACCAGCACTGCTTAAGAGTCCCTCAATCTGGACGTGTAACTGGGCAACTTGGTATTGAAGCGAGAAGCCATCAGGTCTATTTCCGGACCCCCCCCCCCACCTGAGGATGATTTCTGAGAATATCTCCGGATGAATTGGATATAATCTAACACCACAATGGCACCACCCTTATCCGCAGGAGGATAGTATCCTCCATAAGGGTTTTTAAAGCAATACGCTCTGGTGGTGTTAGATTATCCCAAGTGTTACATTCAGAGACTTTCTGTGTTAGTATATCAGAGTTACGCATACAGGTAAAGGTTTTAATGGCTGTGTGTGTATTTGTGGGTTCAAAAGAGCTCCCCATCCTAAATGGTTTCCATTCATATTCCAGACTATTTTTTAAATAATCCTTAAGTTTAAGTTGACGCTGAAAACAATGTAAGTCAACTTGTAGATCAAAAGCATCACATTTAGGGGTGGGAACAAAAGTGAGCCCCTTGTTCAATAGTGAATATTCATCTGTGGTAAGTGGTCTAGAGCTAAGGTTCAAGACTATTGTTTCTGTTTCTTTGCCTGCCCCCTTTTTTTGATGTTTCCTGCCACCCCTCCTATGGTGTCTGTGTCCGACCCTGCGGGTAAAGGTGGTCTCTGTGTGGATCTGGTACTAACACCACTAGTGGCGGCTACTCCACATTGTGTGCTAATAACCTCACTACCTGAGGAGTCACCTCCGCTGCTGTCCACAGTCTCAAAATTCACACTTCTATTCTTATTAAACCTCCCGGGTCTCTGATATGGCATATCATTTTTTACCATACAGCCACCTGTATACTTTCCTCTCCCTGTAATCATTCTCAACTGTGTTATACTTTTTGTTTTTAAATGCTAGTAGTTCCTGTTTTTATTTGGCAACTTGTGCAGATAATTTGTTTACCCAATCATTGTCAGAGTCTTGACATAAAATATGTAACAGATTATTCTTGATGTGTACAATATCAATTTTTACAATTTGCTTTAACCTGGAAACCTCTTCTATAACCAGAAGCATCAAGTCATGTGAGCATTTGTTAAGAATGCTACACCACCGTCTGCAAAACTCAATACTGGTTCTCCCCAGTGTGGGGATGTTTTTAATCCTAAAACCATGAGGTATATATTTATCTTTATGGTACTTGGAGAGGTAGACTGCATGAAGGTGATAATCAACCTCTTTCTTTTCTAACTGTAGTAACCTGTGATAGATATTAAGGGGGTGTCTCACCTTTAGTCTCCTCCAACTCCTGCATGTATGCTTCACACCTGATGCGTCTGGCATCATCCTCAGTGAAAGCAAAATCCTCAATTTCTCCATAAGGGATCCTCTTTATGTACAGTTTGAAATGATACCTCTGGAATCCATGTCCTAGAGATACTTAAAACGGCACACAGTGACAAATTAGGGGAAATAACAAATACTCCTCTAAAAGATATGTTTGTTGTCAACAGAAAGTTCCAATAAATGTTCCTAATGTTTCATAAGAACCAGTGGCGGTGGCCAATCCAAATCACAGAATGTAATAAACAAAACAGATCAGCACTCACTATCAACAGCCATCACCTCAGTGCACTACTTAAAACATCAAATGTATGGCATCTGAAAATCCGGATCCAGTGTATATCCAAATGAATTCTCAAATAATAGTAGGCACTCAGAGAAAACATCCAACATCTTTTATTGTATATTCCAAAGCTTAAAAGCCCATAACGTTTTGGCCTTGGTAACATGGAAGCACAAAGCATATAATTCACATTCCCCCCTGTGAGACCCTATAGGGTGGGGAGCTCATTTGAACCAACAAATACACACACATCCATTAAAACCTTTACCCGTATGTGTAACTCTTATATACTAACACAGAAAGTCTCTGAATGTAACACTTGGTATAATCTAACACCACCAGAGCGTAGTGCTTTAAAAACCTTTATGGAGGATACTATCATCATTAGGCCTGTGGATAAGGGTGGTTCTATTGTGGTGTTAGATTATATCCAATACCAAACAGAAGCTATAAGACAACTGGATGATGTGTTCATCTACCATAAATAGACCTTTAACCCTACTAATACTTTTAAACAACAGGTTGATAAGCTCTTGGGTTTGGCATACAATGCCAATATCATCGATGATGATACATATAGGTTTCTGACAGTTAACAATCCGATCTGTCCTATCCTATATCTTTTACCGAAGATCCATTAACTCTTATATAACCCTCCGGGGCGGCCTATTGTGTCTGCTAGGGGTTCACTGTTTCAGCCCCTTGTAGAGTATATTGACAATTTTCTACAACCGGTATTTCAATCTACCTTTTCTTATCTCAGAGATTCCTCTGAACTTATCTCCCAGCTAATGGTCTTGGATGATATTGTCAGGGTTTTTACCTGTTTTGTTTGTTTGCCATGTGCTGCTGGCATTCATTTTACTCACCTCTCTTGCTGACTGTGATGCATTGTGGGGGATGCTGCTCATTTCCTGCCTTACTTTTATGGCCAGACTGGTGTGCATCATCCGTGTGAGACAGGATACAGTCTAAGAATTGTGATGTCATCACTTATTATTGATGGGCATATATGTGTGTATGTATATATATATGTGTATATGTATGTATATATATATATATATATATATGTGTGTATATATTATATATATTATGTTATATGGGTAATTTGAATCTCACATATTAAGCATATTGAGGGTAGCCTTAAATCTTGTATCAAATGTTTATAATGTAGCACACAGTATCCCATAGCAACATTCCACAAATTTCTTTTGTATAAGTTGTAACATATGGTTCTAATATAAATCCTCTCTACAAATGGTTATATGGGCATATTCTGTTATGTGCTATAACAACATTCTTATTTCCTGTGGGCCCCTTATGCAGATGTGAAGTTAACTACGTTTTTTATATATTTCCTGTGACCTCATGTATGACGTATACTTCAGTATAAAGTCTTTGTGTGTTTTTCAATAAATGGGAATCTTGTGAAAACACTCAGTTGCATGTGTGTGTGATTTCAGTGGTCACCCCATGGCCCTGAAGAAAACGTGTGCTGCACCCTTATCAGCCAGAGCAGAGCTAAGAAACAAAAGTAACCCTACAAACTGGTGTCAGACACGTGGTATGAAAAAGGGAACTCTCGGAAGGTGAGTTGAACAAAGAGTCCTTTTTATTCTGACCTTTTTTCTCTTACCATGAGACCCCTTAAGTTTCATTTTACATAGGAATAGTTGGGAAATATATATCTGAATCTTTGGTAGATTCTTACTATTGTCTAAAAAGAGGAATAGTAGATTTCTTTGGTAGAAATCAGGTAAAATATATATAAAATATATATAGGAATCTTTGGTAGATTCTAATTAAATCTTTGGTAGATTTTAATTAATAATAATTAAGTCTTTGGTAGATTAAAAATAAAAAGGGGAATAATAGATTTCTTTGGTAGAAATCAGGTTATATTAAGTCTGGCTGAAGGGTTAAACCACACATTTTCTTGCTGCTTGCTTTTGAAAAATATGCTGTATGGCTAACATTGCTTTAAAGTTATAAGATAAATACTGCATTGTTTATATGAATTCTAGACATGTGCGCGGTCTAAAAATCTGTTTCGTTTCGTTTCGATTCGTTTTTTTATTTTTTCGGCTCGGTTCGGTCAAATCAATTCGGTAATGCCTTCTTATTCGTTTCGGTACCGTTCGTAGTTTCGTTAATTCGTTCTTTCGGATGCATTCGTAACCGCAATTCGAATTTCGGACCGATACGTAATTTCGGTCCGATACGTAATTTCGGACCGATACGTAATTTCGTTCCGAATTTAAATTCGGTCCGAATATTCATTTCTGACGTTTTGTAATTTCGTATACGATACGGTTCGATTATTTCTGATACATTCGATTTGTTTTTCTAATCGATTTGATATTATTTAATCATATCAAATATTAATTCTAAATGAAATGTATATTGTATTCCACTTTTAAATGACTGTAATATATTAACAACAATAAATGTATTTGTAATTGTAATATGTCATTTATTTTATTTTAAAGTTTTTAAACACTATCTTTATAATTAATTATTTATACTGTGTGTGCAGCCAATCATGCAGCCTAATTATGCTTGCATCACTCCTGCAGTCTGCACACTATAGCCACACCCATGTAACATATCTTATTCTTAATTTTTTTTGTGAGTTGAAGACTGAAGACAGAGAGCAGGTTGTTGGAGAGAAAGAATGTCTGAAATTGCTATTGTTCATGGAGGTGATAGGGGGGACATTAGAGATAGCGACAGTGTAGCTAGGGAGAGTAGTACTAGAGGTAGGGATAGGGACCGTGGAGAAGGTAATAGGGATAGTGATAGAGGTAGGGAATCTAGGCGTCGGATTCATCATAGGGATAGGATTAGGCAGTTAAACTTTAGGGACCTAGTTGGTTGTACTAGTACTACTAGGCTAGGTAGGGACAAGGAGAGGCATGGTGAGCACACCAGTGCCAAAAAACATATTAGTAAGCGGAGGAGGCCACTTACAACAAGTTCCTCTGAGTCTGATGCTATTGAAGAGCGTGCTGCCACATCACCAAGGCACAGAGGGCCAATTTTTACAGCCGATGAAAATTGGTGCCTAGTGTCAGCTGTGCTCAAAGTCAGGCACATTTTATTTTCATCAAGTGTTTCCTCGTCGGCCAAGCAAGCGGCATGGGACACTGTTTGCGATGCTGTCTTCGCAGTTGGGGGAGTGGAGCGTACAGGCGCCTGTGTCAAGCACCGGTAAGTTTTCAAAATCAATTTTCTTTTATAGTAAAAATAAACTAACTCTAGTTAGCCTGTGTGTACATACTACACAGGCCAAAATGTGTAAACTAAAGAAATACATTCAATTTAATATTATTTTTCATTGTCATGGCATCTTTATTTGAAAAAGCAGGAATGTAAGTCAAGCTTAAAGCCAGGGATAGTAAACTCTGAAAATATATTTCATGATTCTGCTAGAGCATTTATTTGTTAATCAACTTTCTAATGACTCCTATTTTATTATTTATTAGTCTTTTTTCTCTTATCTTTATTTGAAATTGTAGCTTGATAATTTAAGGACAGGACATAGCCGTCCCATTTTTTGTTTTAGTACCCCCTGGCGAGCTTTTGAGATTGGTGGCAACTGGCAACATTTATTAAACCAATTCTGCACCTAAAAAATGCTCATTCCTGCTTTCAAATAAAGATTCCATGTGAATGAAGAATTAATGACTTACTATTAAATTATATAATTGTTTAAATTTTCATCTCTATCTTGAAATAACATTTTTGTGTTTACTATTTTATTAATTATCCATTTAAGGCCTTTTTTATAATATATACAGAATTAAAGATGGAAACTTTGCCCAAAAAATACCAAATATATTCTTTTTTTTGGATTATATATATTTTACTTCTCATGATTTATAAATAAAGGCAAGGGATAAACAACTTTATGGGGCACAAAGTCAGATTCAAACTTAAAGGGACACTTAACCAAAATTATTTATTTCTCGATTCCGATAGAGCATCAATATTTATTTTTATCAAGTTTCTAATTTACTCCTATTATCAAATTTTCTGTGTTCTCTTGGGGGTCAATGTATTAATGTGCGAGGGGAAATGATACGATGTAGCGTATCATGTCCGCCGCACATCGATAAATGACAGCTGCTTCATAACTTTTCCTGCGAGCCTCAGGGGCATGAAGCCCCGTATTGAGCTTGATAAATTAACCCCTTGGTAACTATCTCTTTATTGGAAAAAGAATGAATGTACGCCTATGAGCCAGCCCATCCTTGGGTCAGTACCTGGGTACTGCTTGATGATTGTTGGCTAAATGTTGCCACCAATCAGCAATCGCTATCCAAGATGCTGAACCAAAAATTGTTCCATTTCTTAAAGGGACAGTCTAGTTAAAATTAAACTTTCATGATTCAGATAGGGCATGCAATTTTAAACAACTTTCCAATTTACTTCTATTATCTAATTTGCTAAATTCTTTCGATATCCTTTGTTGAATAAATAGCAATGCACATGTGTGAGCCAATCACACAAGGCCTTTAGGTGCAGCAACCAATCAGCAGCTACTGAACATATCTAGATCTGCTTTTCAGCAAGTGATATCAAGAGAATGAAGCAAATTAGATAATAGAAGTAAATTAGAAAGTTGTTTAAAATGACATGCTCTTTCTAAATTAAGAAATAAAAAAATTGGCTTTCATGTCCCTTTAAGCTTTACAATTATTTACATTCCTTCTTGTTCAAATCAAGCTCCAAGGAGACTGACTAAATATTAATAAAAAAAAATAATAGTATTACATTTTATTAAAATTCTATGCTCTACCCGAATCATGAAATTAAAAATTTGTCTTCAGTGTGCCTTTAAATATTCATTTATAAAAAAATTATACTTATCAATTTATTATCAAATTCACTTTGAGCAGCGCCGTCCTCATGCTTTTCTCGTGCAGTTTTCTATACTCTCCACTGCACATTCAGCGTTGGTTGTAATATTTTTTAAGTCCAGGTATGTTTTTCTCATGCTGCAGTCTCACTCTCTCTAGTATGTGCATGACAGCATCAGACAAACATACCTGTCCTTATAATATAAATATCTTATTGTTAGAGGACCGCTCATGCTGCAGTCACACTCTCTCTAGTATGTGCATGACAGCATCAGCTAAACATACCTGTCCTTATAATATAAATATCTTATTGTTAGAGGACCGCTCATGCTGCAGTCTCACTCTCTAGTATGTGCATGACAGCATCAGACAAACATACCTGTCCTTATAATATAAATATCTTATTGTTAGAGGACCGCTCATGCTGCAGTCTCACTCTCTCTAGTATGTGCATGACAGCATCAGACAAACATACCTGTCCTTATAATATAAATATCTTATTGTTAGAGGACCGCTCATGCTGCAGTCTCACTCTCTAGTATGTGCATGACAGCATCAGACAAACATACCTGTCCTTATAATATAAATATCTTATTGTTAGAGGACCGCTCATGCTGCAGTCTCACTCTCTAGAATGTGCATGACAGCATCAGACAAACATACCTGTCCTTATAATATAAATATCTTATTGTTAGAGGGCCGCTCATGCTGCAGTCTCACTCTCTAGTATGTGCATGACAGCATCAGACAAACATACCTGTCCTTATAATATAAATATCTTATTGTTAGAGGACCGCTCATGCTGCAGTCTCACTCTCTCTAGTATGTGCATGACAGCATCAGACAAACATACCTGTCCTTATAATATAAATATCTTATTGTTAGAGGACCGCTCATGCTGCAGTCTCACTCTCTAGTATGTGCATGACAGCATCAGACAAACATACCTGTCCTTATAATATAAATATCTTATTGTTAAAGGACCGCTCATGCTGCAGTCTCACTCTCTCTAGTATGTGCATGACAGCATCAGACAAACATACCTGTCCTTATAATATAAATATCTTATTGTTAGAGGAGCGCTCATGCTGCAGTCTCACTCTCTAGTATGTGCATGACAGCATCAGACAAACATACCTGTCCTTATAATATAAATATCTTATTGTTAGAGGAGCGCTCATGCTGCAGTCTCACTCTCTAGTATGTGCATGACAGCATCAGACAAACATACCTGTCCTTATAATATAAATATCTTATTGTTAGAGGACAGCTCATGCTGCAGTCTCACTCTCTAGTATGTGCATGACAGCATCAGACAAACATACCTGTCCTTATAATATAAATATCTTATTGTTAGAGGACCGCTCATGCTGCAGTCTCACTCTCTAGTATGTGCATGACAGCATCAGACAAACATACCTGTCCTTATAATATAAATATCTTATTGTTAGAGGACCGCTCATGCTGCAGTCTCACTCTCTAGTATGTGCATGACAGCATCAGACAAACATACCTGTCCTTATAATATAAATATCTTATTGTTAGAGGACCGCTCATGCTGCAGTCTCACTCTCTCTAGTATGTGCATGACAGCATCAGACAAACATACCTGTCCTTATAATATAAATATCTTATTGTTAGAGGACCGCTCATGCTGCAGTCTCACTCTCTCTAGTATGTGCATGACAGCATCAGACAAACATAACTGTCCTTATAATATAAATATCTTATTGTTAGAGGACCGCTCATGCTGCAGTCTCACTCTCTAGTATGTGCATGACAGCATCAGACAAACATACCTGTCCTTATAATATAAATATCTTATTGTTAGAGGACCGCTCATGCTGCAGTCTCACTCTCTCTAGTATGTGCATGACAGCATCAGACAAACATACCTGTCCTTATAATATAAATATCTTATTGTTAGAGGACCGCTCATGCTGCAGTCTCACTCTCTCTAGTATGTGCATGACAGCATCAGTCAAACATACCTGTCCTTATAATATAAATATCTTATTGTTAGAGGACCGCTCATGCTGTAGTCTCACTCTCTCTAGTATGTGCATGACAGCATCAGACAAACATACCTGTCCTTATAATATAAATATCTTATTGTTAGAGGACCGCTCATGCTGCAGTCTCACTCTCTAGTATGTGCATGACAGCATCAGCTAAACATACCTGTCCTTATAATATAAATATCTTATTGTTAGAGGAGCGCTCATGCTGCAGTCTAATTCTCTAGTATGTGCATGACAGCATCAGACAAACATACCTGTCCTTATAATATAAATATCTTATTGTTAGAGGACCGCTCATGCTGCAGTCTCACTCTCTAGTATGTGCATGACAGCATCAGACAAACATACCTGTCCTTATAATATAAATATCTTATTGTTAGAGGACCGCTCATGCTGCAGTCTCACTCTCTCTAGTATGTGCATGACAGCATCAGACAAACATACCTGTCCTTATAATATAAATATCTTATTGTTAGAGGACCGCTCATGCTGCAGTCTCACTCTCTCTAGTATGTGCATGACAGCATCAGACAAACATACCTGTCCTTATAATATAAATATCTTATTGTTAGAGGACCGCTCATGCTGCAGTCTCACTCTCTAGTATGTGCATGACAGCATCAGACAAACATACCTGTCCTTATAATATAAATATCTTATTGTTAGAGGACCGCTCATGCTGCAGTCTCACTCTCTAGTATGTGCATGACAGCATCAGACAAACATACCTGTCCTTATAATATAAATATCTTATTGTTAGAGGACCGCTCATGCTGCAGTCTCACTCTCTAGTATGTGCATGACAGCATCAGACAAACATACCTGTCCTTATAATATAAATATCTTATTGTTAGAGGACCGCTCATGCTGCAGTCTCACTCTCTCTAGTATGTGCATGACAGCATCAGACAAACATACCTGTCCTTATAATATAAATATCTTATTGTTAGAGGACCGCTCATGCTGCAGTCTCACTCTCTAGTATGTGCATGACAGCATCAGACAAACATACCTGTCCTTATAATATAAATATCTTATTGTTACAGGACCGCTCATGCTGCAGTCTCACTCTCTAGTATGTGCATGACAGCATCAGACAAACATACCTGTCCTTATAATATAAATATCTTATTGTTAGAGGACCGCTCATGCTGCAGTCTCACTCTCTAGTATGTGCATGACAGCATCAGACAAACATACCTGTCCTTATAATATAAATATCTTATTGTTAGAGGACCGCTCATGCTGCAGTCTCACTCTCTCTAGTATGTGCATGACAGCATCAGACAAACATACCTGTCCTTATAATATAAATATCTTATTGTTAGAGGACCGCTCATGCTGCAGTCTCACTCTCTAGTATGTGCATGACAGCATCAGACAAACATACCTGTCCTTATAATATAAATATCTTATTGTTAGAGGACCGCTCATGCTGCAGTCTCACTCTCTCTAGTATGTGCATGACAGCATCAGACAAACATACCTGTCCTTATAATATAAATATCTTATTGTTAGAGGACCGCTCATGCTGCAGTCTCACTCTCTAGTATGTGCATGACAGCATCAGACAAACATACCTGTCCTTATAATATAAATATCTTATTGTTAGAGGACCGCTCATGCTGCAGTCTCACTCTCTAGTATGTGCATGACAGCATCAGACAAACATACCTGTCCTTATAATATAAATATCTTATTGTTAGAGGACCGCTCATGCTGCAGTCTCACTCTCTAGTATGTGCATGACAGCATCAGACAAACATACCTGTCCTTATAATATAAATATCTTATTGTTAGAGGACCGCTCATGCTGCAGTCTCACTCTCTCTAGTATGTGCATGACAGCATCAGACAAACATACCTGTCCTTATAATATAAATATCTTATTGTTAGAGGACCGCTCATGCTGCAGTCTCACTCTCTCTAGTATGTGCATGACAGCATCAGACAAACATACCTGTCCTTATAATATAAATATCTTATTGTTAAAGGACCGCTCATGCTGCAGTCTCACTCTCTAGTATGCGCATGACAGCATCAGACAAACATACCTGTCCTTATAATATAAATATCTTATTGTTAGAGGACCGCTCATGCTGCTGTCTCACTCTCTAGTATGTGCATGACAGCATCAGACAAACATACCTGTCCTTATAATATAAATATCTTATTGTTAGAGGACCGCTCATGCTGCAGTCTCACTCTCTCTAGTATGTGCATGACAGCATCAGACAAACATACCTGTCCTTATAATATAAATATCTTATTGTTAGAGGACCGCTCATGCTGCAGTCTCACTCTCTCTAGTATGTGCATGACAGCATCAGACAAACATACCTGTCCTTATAATATAAATATCTTATTGTTAGAGGACCGCTCATGCTGCAGTCTCACTCTCTCTAGTATGTGCATGACAGCATCAGACAAACATACCTGTCCTTATAATATAAATATCTTATTGTTAGAGGACCGCTCATGCTGCAGTCTCACTCTCTCTAGTATGTGCATGACTGCATCAGACAAACATACCTGTCCTTATAATATAAATATCTTATTGTTAGAGGACCGCTCATGCTGCAGTCTCACTCTCTAGTATGTGCATGACAGCATCAGACAAACATACCTGTCCTTATAATATAAATATCTTATTGTTAGAGGACCGCTCATGCTGCAGTCTCACTCTCTAGTATGTGCATGACAGCATCAGACAAACATACCTGTCCTTATAATATAAATATCTTATTGTTAGAGGACCGCTCATGCTGCAGTCTCACTCTCTCTAGTATGTGCATGACAGCATCAGACAAACATACCTGTCCTTATAATATAAATATCTTATTGTTAGAGGACCGCTCATGCTGCAGTCTCACTCTCTAGTATGTGCATGACTGCATCAGACAAACATACCTGTTCTTATAATATAAATATCTTATTGTTAGAGGACCGCTCATGCTGCAGTCTCTCTCTCTAGTATGTGCATGACAGCATCAGACAAACATACCTGTCCTTATAATATAAATATCTTATTGTTAGAGGACCGCTCATGCTGCAGTCTCACTCTCTAGTATGTGCATGACAGCATCAGACAAACATACCTGTCCTTATAATATAAATATCTTATTGTTAGAGGACCGCTCATGCTGCAGTCTCACTCTCTCTAGTATGTGCATGACAGCATCAGACAAACATACCTGTCCTTATAATATAAATATCTTATTGTTAGAGGACCGCTCATGCTGCAGTCTCACTCTCTAGAATGTGCATGACAGCATCAGACAAACATACCTGTCCTTATAATATAAATATCTTATTGTTAGAGGACCGCTCATGCTGCAGTCTCACTCTCTCTAGTATGTGCATGACAGCATCAGACAAACATACCTGTCCTTATAATATAAATATCTTATTGTTAGAGGACCGCTCATGCTGCAGTCTCACTCTCTAGTATGTGCATGACAGCATCAGACAAACATACCTGTCCTTATAATATAAATATCTTATTGTTAGAGGACCGCTCATGCTGCAGTCTCACTCTCTCTAGTATGTGCATGACAGCATCAGCTAAACATACCTGTCCTTATAATATAAATATCTTATTGTTAGAGGACCGCTCATGCTGCAGTCTCACTCTCTAGTATGTGCATGACAGCATCAGACAAACATACCTGTCCTTATAATATAAATATCTTATTGTTAGAGGACCGCTCATGCTGCAGTCTCACTCTCTCTAGTATGTGCATGACAGCATCAGCTAAACATACCTGTCCTTATAATATAAATATCTTATTGTTAGAGGACCGCTCATGCTGCAGTCTCACTCTCTAGTATGTGCATGACAGCATCAGACAAACATACCTGTCCTTATAATATAAATATCTTATTGTTAGAGGACCGCTCATGCTGCAGTCTCACTCTCTCTAGTATGTGCATGACAGCATCAGACAAACATACCTGTCCTTATAATATAAATATCTTATTGTTAGAGGACCGCTCATGCTGCAGTCTCACTCTCTAGTATGTGCATGACAGCATCAGACAAACATACCTGTCCTTATAATATAAATATCTTATTGTTAGAGGACCGCTCATGCTGCAGTCTCACTCTCTAGTATGTGCATGACAGCATCAGCTAAACATACCTGTCCTTATAATATAAATATCTTATTGTTAGAGGACCGCTCATGCTGCAGTCTCACTCTCTCTAGTATGTGCATGACAGCATCAGACAAACATACCTGTCCTTATAATATAAATATCTTATTGTTAGAGGACCGCTCATGCTGCAGTCTCACTCTCTCTAGTATGTGCATGACAGCATCAGACAAACATACCTGTCCTTATAATATAAATATCTTATTGTTAGAGGACTGCTCATGCTGCAGTCTCACTCTCTAGTATGTGCATGACAGCATCAGCTAAACATACCTGTCCTTATAATATAAATATCTTATTATTAGAGGACCGCTCATGCTGCAGTCTCACTCTCTAGTATGTGCATGACAGCATCAGACAAACATACCTGTCCTTATAATATAAATATCTTATTGTTAGAGGACCGCTCATGCTGCAGTCTCACTCTCTAGTATGTGCATGACAGCATCAGACAAACATACCTGTCCTTATAATATAAATATCTTATTGTTAGAGGACCGCTCATGCTGCAGTCTCACTCTCTAGTATGTGCATGACAGCATCAGCTAAACATACCTGTCCTTATAATATAAATATCTTATTGTTAAAGGACCGCTCATGCTGTTTAATAAATAACATAATTAAGAAGTAGCTATAGCTAATAAAAATACAATGCAATTCTAACACTTCATTAAAATGTATACAATTATTTTTATACCAATTATATTTGTTTATGGTCACCTGTATATGTGACAGATATCATCCAATCACAGACTATGGGGCATATGTTGTATCAAGCTCCGAATGGAGCTTGATGCCCCGTGTTTCTGGCGAGCCTGCAGGCTCACCAGAAACAGCAGTTATGAGCAGCGGTCACAAAGACCGCTGCTCCATAACCTGTCCGCCTGCTCTGAGCAGGTGGACAAAACTCGCAACAACACAACCCGATCGAGTTGATTAACACCCCCCTACTGGCGTCCTATAGTCCGCGAGTATGCAGGGGGCGGCGTTGCACCAGCGGCTCTTGTGAGCTGCTGGTGCAATGCTGAATAGGTCGAGCGTATTGCTCGCCGTATTCAGCGAGGTCTGTCGGACCTGATCCGCTATGTCGGATCAGGTCCGCCAGACCTTGATAAATATGCCCTATATGTATACCCTGTGAGCTTCTGCACATGCTCAGGAAGTTATTACATAAAAAGACTGTAAATTAAATGTATATAAATGAAGTAAATTATTAAATGTATATATTTAAAACGACATGAATCAATGTTTCTTCCACGATTCATATAGATAATAAAATTTTAATTAAATAACTTTCAAAATAACGTATATTATTTTATTATCTTCCTTCTCTTATCATTTGTTGAAATGTTTTTTCTAGGCAAGCTTTAGAGCAGCAGAGAAGCTATTTTCTCGCTGTTGATTGGTGGCTGCACAGTGCATATACATATATTTCAATTTTGATTGGCTCAACCAGGTGTTTTGTTAGAAATTATTCGTGCATTGCTGCTCCTTCAATAAATGATACCAAGAGAATGAAATTAATTAGAAAATCAAAGTAAATGCTAAATGTTTGGAAAATGATATCCTCTATCTGAATCAGGCAAAATATTTTGTTTTCTTTTCATGTCCCCTTAACTTTCCAATTATCTGATTCTGATCTAGCTGATTCAGAATCAGAAAACTTTATTTTCACTTTATAGTCCATTTCAATGTATAACAGATAAGCAAAGACTACTGTACTAACTTTACCAAAAAAAACCCAATTTATTTGTTACATAACTAAATTTTACATTCATATAAAACAACAATAACCTGTGAATTTATATATATATATATTTCTATTAATCTATCCATCTCTATAATATAACTTTTTACAACAAAAAAAATCCGTGGTAAAGGTCAGGCACTGTCATTCCTTTCCAATAGCTCCGCTGGTATTCTTTGGATGTATCTGATGCAAAATGTAATAAATCCTTATTTTCAAATAAAGTCAGTATAGTTTATCAATAACCAAAAATATGTTTTTATTTTATTTATAGGTATTATGATTGCAGGGCCATTGTAAAAAAGAAAATGTCATTGATGCACTCCACAAAGAGAGTGCGTTTTAACCGTTGGGAGATGGAGATGCGGGACAAGCTTCTTGAAGAGGCTGTTGTCACTGGAGAAGGAAGCTCAAGTAGGAGAGACGAATCTGTCAGGGAAAAGAGAGCTGGTGAGTAAAATTATATATACGATTACTTTGATTACTTTGCATGGGTGTGGAAATAAAAACCAAAAAAAAATGGAATAAAGTGGAATACAAGACAATCGATTTATCCTTTAGCTATTACAATTTCCCTTTTTTTTTTTTTTTTTTAAACAAATAAAGAAAGACCCATATCTGTAAGGCCAAAAAATCATGTATGACAGGAGTTGCATTCTAGGCAGCATATATAGTTACATAAACATATTTCAAAACTCAATTTCCATCATCCACATACATTGCTTGTGTATGTGAATTGTGAATGTGAAAGATGGAATATGAATGCATCTGGCATAGTTGTATATGAGAGAATCAAAATCACACTTTTTATAAGTCTGGTGAGGTAGCTTGATTGTCAAAATGCCATGACTACAAAAGCCTGTTCAAAGATACAAATGTTCAAATCCCAGCAGGGCCAACTCAGCCCTTAATCCTTCTGATGTCGCTCAAATGAGTACCATTACATTTCTTAATAATAAGTAACAACTATAACTATCCAACTGCCGATTTTTTTAAATTTTGAGAGCGAGCGCTGAAAATGACCTTCAAGACTTTGAGTACCACTGTGAGAAAGGCGCTATATAAATAATAATTATATATATATATCATCCTTCTCCCTCACCATGGCCCTTCTTTTGTGTTCCCCTCACTCCCCTATGCCCCTTCATTTGTTGTTCCTCTATATCCTTTTTCCTCATGTCATCTTTCTTCTCTTTCCCTCCCAAGGCCCTTTTTTTTTTCTTTCCCTACCTCACCAATACCTGAATTTTATACGCTGTGGCCTTTGCATCCTTTTTTCTGTAATGTGACTTCAAATATTTAAAATATAAAAAATCGACCATGACCTTAAATGCCTATTAGGGTCTGTTGACAATATTTTCTATATATATTTCACTACCTGGCCTGTATAGGTTTTTTTTTACATTATGATTCACTCATCACTAACAACTTTTGTCCACTAATACACGTGTTAGACTTACCTGTATCTTATCCTTGATGTTTTCCAGATCAACGAAAATACTCTGCAGGCCGATCATCAGCCCCAAGCACGTCTCAGCCTAGTTCTGGTAAGTATCTAAATAAGGAATACAAAGTAGGTTGTAGAATAAAAAAAATGGATTGAAGATTAGATTTCTACTCCCAGAGTATTACATTGAAATAGTAGTACCCTGTCCCAGTTCCCTAGCCCATCACTAATAACTATTGTTCACTAATACACATGTTAGACTTACCTGTCTCTTATCCTTGATGTTTTCCAGATCACCGAAAAAAATCTGCAGGGCGATCATCAGCCCCAAGCACTGATCAGCCTAGTTCTGGTAAGTACCTAAATAAGAAATACAAACATAGGTTTTAGAAAAAAAAAGATGTATTGAAGATTCGATTTTTCGCACAGAGTATTACATTCAAAATGTATCCTGTCCCAGTTCACTAGCCCTGTTACCTTTTTCTTGGCAAGTTACTTTCCATGATCAAGTGTTGTGCTTCAAGATATAATGAACCAAACATTTTTCTTCATGATTTCATACTAGAATCTGCTAGAACAGCAAATGAACCTACTTAATTACAGTATCTGATAATCAATTTTTCTTTGTTTTCTAATATTATCTTTGTTTTAGAAAGCAATAATGTAAGCCTGGTCCCCGTTTTTTTTTTTTTTCTTTCCAACCCATGCATAGTGGCATAGTGCTTGCTTACATTCTTTATTTATAAAATAACAATAATAAGAAGACAACAAAACAAATGTTATGATAGGACTATAAATTTATAAAGCTACTTTATATTTCCTGCTCTTTCAAAATATTGAAAGTCAAATATTTGTTTAATTATCCATTGTATCGCGATTTTAATATAATGACTTTCATCAGCCTGATAAGGATTCTGCCGGCCATCCACTTGTTGCGACTATCAGCTGACCATTCTCTGCTAAATGTATGGCACACTATTCACCTTTTCATGAAAAAAAAATTTTTTTAATGCTTTACCATTTTTAAAAAAAATTTAAAATTCCAAATAAATATTGATGTCTTCACACAAACTTATTATCTATAATTTAGTATACCTTGGCTTGTGCTGATTTTATTCTATATTTAACAGTGTTAGTAACTCGGATTCGGATCCCACCAGTAGCAGCCTTCGGAAGTGGAGAGATGCCCACTACTCCTCCACGTAAGTTATAACAAACTGAAAATGTAAACAAACAAGACAGGCAAAAATTATCTTGACATTTTATGTAATTAAGCCTTTACTATATCAAAAATAATCATCTACAAATGATTTATAACGCAATTTTTCTACAAATAAATTTATTAAAGGGATACTAAATAAAAAAAAATTCTTTCATGATTCAGATAGAGCATGAGATTTTAAGCACCTTTCTAATTTACTCCTACTATCAATTTGTCTTTGTTCTCATGCTATCTTGATTTGAAAAAGCAGTACTGTAAGCTTTAGAGCCGGACCATTTATTGTTCAGCACCTGGGTAGCACTTTCTGATTTGTGGCTAAATGTAGCAAACCAATCAGCAAGCTCTACCAAGGTGCTGAACTAAAAATGGTCCGGGTCCTAACCTTTTATTAATGCTTTTTCAAATCAAGATAACATGAGAACAAAGAAAAATTGATAATAATAGGAGTAAATTAGAAAGTGGCTTAAAATTGCATGTTCTATCATAATCATGAAAGAAAAGATGTGGGGTTAGTATCCCTTTAATTGAATATAACTTTTATTTAGATTTGACAGAGAGATAAAATCGGTCCATCCTGGATATTAAAATATATTTGAGCGAATAATGTATAATAAAAGTTTGTGGATAGTCTGTTGCTGTATTTTTCTTAGATATTATGGAAGAAATATTTTAGCGAGAGTCTTTCTATGTCTGTACAACATGTCGACAAATACATTGGTTTTCATACAACAAAATAATATTTGATTACTGTTTCATCGATTTCTACGCGGCATTTCTGCAGGTGGAAGCCATAGCAGTCAACTGCATTCACCTGTTCTTTGTGTAGAGGGAAGTCCTGTTGAAAATATTCAAGCAACATGCTTTTCACCATCGTCATCTGTCATCGTTGACCAAACATCAACAGAAGACCATGCCCCCATTGTGGATGAGCAGACAGCCCAGACTCAAGCACCTCAACTGGAAGAACAACATCGGTATAGCTGGACGGAAGAATTACTTCTGGAAAATTTACTGGCAACAAAAAATTAACAAAAGCGGTCAACAATATGAGAAAAGATGTCCATAGACACATAGACAGGGCATTAGCCCGTGTCAACAGAGATCAGAGGCAAGCAATTGATCAAATGCACGAATCCATTTTGGATGCAATTTATCTGAATCTACACAATGTTTCCTGACCTGAAACATAGATAGAACTTTATTATATAACTTAATTTTATGACTCAAACTTGTGATACTTATATTATTTTACAAAGTTTAAAAATTGAAAGTTACATTAAAAACCTTCTTTATGAGCAGCACTCCATGCCGGTTTAATAAAAATTATTTTGAAGTACACATGTATTGATAATTCTTACCCGTGAACTCCTTGTAGCATCCTCTTTTTTAAGGTCTGTCTCCTCCCTCAAAGTCAAGTCTACAGTTTTTCTTTAGAATTCTATGAAAAACATGAGAAAGAAACACAGAATATTTTATTAATAAATGTAAATAAATTATGGAATGTGTGGATTAAGTGGTAAATTTAAAAGTCACTCACTTGTTTGTGCCTCTGTGCAAAGCATTACTATTATTGTTTTTTTTTCTTATGAGGAGCGGACTTCCAGAATGACAACACTGTCCTAGAGATTAACCGTATTTTTTTGCGTATGGTAGCAGCTGGCTGATTGTTCAATTTATATTTTTTTGGATCACTAATATTTTTTCTTACTGCACAAAAATATTATTCTTAGTTGTAATTCAATGTTTTTTTTCTTAAACATTAAGACAATAATTTTGGATAACAGTCTCCAAAACTCCCACTAACTAATAAAAAAAATTGTGGCTTAACTTGAACTGTAACTAATGTGTGACAATGCTTACAACAGAAACTTTTCGTGTAACGTGTAAATATGTGTTAACAATTGTAAAATTAGGATGAAGGTGCACTTATTAATTATAAACGATTTAAAATAAAAAAAGGATACACTAGTACAAATGCTTGAGAAAGCTTGTTTAGGGCGGCTAAATCAATATCTAAAAAAATAATGAAAAATATAAAGAAAGTCAATAGAAAGTTGAAATTGTAATAAAATCAACCATCAAACCCTTGGGAAGTAAAATCGCTGTCAAATAGAAATTTATTTTTGGTTCGCCATTCTATCACAAATCATCACATAACATTTCAATGTTTATTATGAAATATTTAAGGTTGAAGGTCACATGACGTTACCTTCAAATTACTAATATAAATCAAAATAATGGGATTTTTGTGGCCTTAGCTTTTAAGTTTAAATTATTTGTAATTTGTTTTACATTTTGGATGGATACCCTGCTGTAGTGGGACTGGGAATAATATATATTATGTCTCAAAGAGGGGTAGAAAATTTTGAATTTGGGAAGTTACTTTATTGATGACCTCTAGCTAACTAAAAAATATCATCCGAATAAGAGATCTTTTGCTTTAGGAGCCATGATGATTGATTTGTCATGTAATGACAACCAGCAAAGCCGGATTTGCCTAACGGGATACCAGTAAATGTATTGTTGGGCGGGAGCAGATATGGCTAGAAAAGCTAGAATTTAAAGTGCTGATTAATGGATGTAATTGGGCTTTACAGTGCATATAGCAAGAATATGTTGAAAAAATTAATTAAAAAATTATATACTATAATTTGGAAAAAAAATATTGTGGGGAAGGAGTATCACAGTAATCTCACCTTTGTGAAAAATTGCATGTGTGCATTATACTGAGTGGACGGAAAATAGGGCTGTTCGCCCAATTTTCCAGGGATGATTTTAATTCCCAGTACAGTACTGACTGGCACACTGCACAAGTGGGTCAGCAGGAGACTATATGATCCACTTTTTAATCTGAATCAAAGCTGAGAGCTGGGTAACCCAGCTTTGGAAGATTTATTTTTAAAAATGTCATCTGCTCCAGGAGATGGGGGGACAACTGTGCACGATGAGGTGAAAGTGTATTTCCTGTGATTGAAAATACACGTTCACTGTGGACGCTGGTTGGGGGACAGGAAAGTAGCTCTTGGGCTACCACAGACAGGACAGGCCACAAATACCTCTTTTCATCCCAAAATGTCAAGGGATCAGTACTGGGGGGCAGGGGAGGTTGAGATAGGTAAAGCTTAACCGTGTCGGCAGCATTGCTCTCTTTCATTGGGGGATCTCTAATGTCTCCAACCAATGTGCCCAGTGTATCAGCCCAAAAAGTAGCTGCTGTAGTGGGACGAGGACAAGCAACAGTGCTAGAGCTTTTGGGTGACAGAGTCTCACTATCAGACTCTGTCATCTCTTCATCTTCCTCTACAGGTGACATTTTTTTTTGTCTATCACGCACCCTCTGTATCAATTTGTCCCGCCATGAGGTCAAGGTATTTGTACGGAGTGCTATCTTTCCCTTTACTCTAGGATCACAAAGTGTGGCTAGCATGTAGTGAGGGCTACTGTCGATGCACTCTTTTACGCGCCGAGTCAGTTGCTCCTTCAACCTCCTTACAAGGGCAGCAACATCATCATGAAGATTACCACCAGGCAATACTTCCCTATTAGTAAGGAAATTATCTAATAGGTTAGAGAGGTGAGTGAAGAGGGGAATGACTTGTGCCAGGCTAGCGTTCTCTTGACTTAAATTTTCTGTCACCGCCCGAAAAGGTGTGAGGACTGCCACTACCTGTTCAATCATGGCCCAGTCATCCCTGCCCAGTGGTCTGTCAATGCCAATGGAATGTTTGTATGCCATTGCATGGATTGCCTTTTGCTGTTCAAATATACGCTCCAGCATATCTAATGTGGAGTTCCATCTAGTACTCACATCTTGTTTGAGCCGGTGCTCTGCAAGTCCAAAATTTTTCTGTTCCTGCCTAAGGAGATGGCTATCTTTGACACTATGATGGAAGTGGCCAGCTATTTTTCGGCAACACTCAAAAAGTGTTGCCAACCTTCCAGTATCATGATCGAGGGCAAACTTAACAACAAGATGCAGTACATGTGCCGAACAGCGTATACCCACAAACCCGCCATCCCGTAGCGCCTTTAGCATATTGGCTGCCGCATCGGTGACAACAAAACCTATTTGTACCTTTGTCCCTGCCTGCTCTCCTAGCCACTGAGCCACCATATTACTCAGTACATGTCGGATGTTCTGTGAGGTGTGCTGATGATCCATCACCTCAATGCAGGAGAAAGGAGCGGTACCCCTTGGCTACTGCACCAGTCACTGAGTCTGAGGTTTTTGAGCCTGAACTTTTGGCTGATATAACTGGTGGTGACACATTTGGCAGCCACCAATGTGCCGTCAAAGACAGGAAGGCATGTTGGCCACTAGGAGCACTCCATAGGTCAGTGGTGAAGTGCACTGACTGTCCAGCAGCCTTTACCAGCTCCTCCTTCAAAACAACAACGCATGATCTGTAAAGTGAGGGAATTACAGATCTACTGAATGTGGTACGAGAAGGAACTTTATAATGGGGTACAACTGCCTCCATAAGTTGTTTAAAGGGGTCCCCTTCCACCATATTTAAAGGAACCCCTCCAACCGCTATGAGCTGGCCAATTAGGCGTGTAATTTTTCGTACCTGCTGTCTTGACATGCGACTGGAATGTACACCAAATTGCTCCATTGTGGGCTGGGTGGATTTCATGGGATGTTGGCTGACACTGATAGCAGCTGCACCAGAAGAGGCATGATCACCATGCCCCTTGTGATTCCTACTGGTGGTGACTGTGACACTGCTAGTAGTAGTTGCCCTAGTAGTGCTGGCTGGAGCAGAGACACCACTTTCTTCCCTTAACACCAATGGCTTGTGATGGGTGCGAAGGTGTTGGTTCATTCCTGAATTGGTCAGATGCCCCAACACTCTACCCCGGCTGACTTCCCTACCACACAATTTGCATTTGGCTTGGCGACCATCACCAATAGCCTCAAAATGCTGCCACACTTGTGCACGACGGGTACCTTTGCCACTGTGCAGTGAAGAATCTTTTGTGACAGTTTCTTTGGCCGCACATGCTGTAGCAACTTCTTTTCTTTTTGTTATTTCATGGCCTTCTCTCTGTGATGTAACAGGAGGAGGCCTAAACATTGAAGGGATGGCGGGAATGGAGGAGGTTAGTGGCCTACCAGTAGTGGCGGGTGCACTAACTACAATCTGGCTGGGAGACTCAACAGAAGCTATTGGAGAGCTCAGTGACACTCGTGGTGACGATGTTGGAGACGGAGAGGAATACAGATCTATAGAATACTGTGAATGATGGGTAGGTGAATAGTGAATTTGATCATCTGGTTCAAAATTATGAGATGATGCTGATTCATCCATGTCAGTAAACATGGATTTATCACTAGCGACATATGTTGGGGAGCCCTCTTCTCCCTGGTGACTACTGGTGCCCTCTTCACATATATCAAAAGCAGATGGGCTATCAGTAATGTTGGCACTGGCAGTAGCAGTGGTGGTGGCAGCAGCATCAGCATGAGAAATTTTGTCTTCCTCATACTCAAATACTTCACGTTTGGGCTGCTTAAATGAATGTTCACTGGAAAAAGCCTGCGTTGGTACTGCTTGGCTTTTACTGTAAAACATTTTAGTTGGCAACACGGTACTAGAACTGGACATAGCAGAGGTGGTGACACAACTGGCACTAGTGATTGTACTAGTTGTTTTGGGGGGAAGATCCGGAAAATTAAGACGCCGACGAAATGCGGACTGCTTCCTGGTCTCAGAGGAGGACCTATCAACCCTGCTAGAGGATTGTGAGCTTGAATTTTTACTTACAGCCCTTTGAAATTTAGAGGGTGGACTCAGATGACTACTAGTACTACCGCTAGTGAGTCTACGAGTGCTTTGACTACTGCTGCTGCTAGCTCTGCTTGAACCAGTAAGCTTTACCTGAGGCTGCTTCATTTGCCTCTCCTTTGCAGTATCAGGTCTATTGTGAGACCTAAATGAGGTTTCACGTGTGGAGGGTGGATGAGAAATGTCTGTGCCTGGCAATGAGGATGTGGATTCTGTGGAAGGATTTGACACAGACAGTAACGGTACACATGTAGTGTCACTGGTGGTTACTGTGACACTGCTACTGGTTGTTTGAGGAACATGAGGTGGGGGAGGACTATCCATTATAAATAGGTAGTTGTCTATATATATTTAAAAAATAAAAATTGAAAAAATAAATAATACGAATTATTTTATTAGTATAGATTTAGCCAATAATACAGATTGGATAATGTGTCTAGTTCTGATGATGCTGATGTGTTCCAAAAAAAATAAAAAAATAACTAAAGGACAAGTGTGCCTGCTGTAATGTAATATGAGAAGACAGCAAAGCAAATAAATATAGAACTCTGATAAATTAAACAGACAAAAAAAATGAAATTAAATTGTGTGTGGATATATATAAAAAATGATGACTAGTATACATACACACACACCAAAAAAAATCCTATGCAAAAATAAAAAATGTGCCTGTAATGTTATATATGTTTACAGCGCAGAAAATAAATTATACTACAGTTAAACAAACAAAAAATTGTTATTAAATTCTGTGTGGGGATATCAAACTACAAATGAAAAGTATACATACACACACACACACACAAAACAAATAATAGATTTATCCACAAAGAGTAAATAAGGGTGATGTCTGTGTCTTTTGCTGATGTGTTCAAAAATAAAAAAAAAATGCTATCATCATTCAGCAACCAACCTGTGTGCCTGTTATCTAACTTTAAATTTTAAGACAGCACACACACACACACACACAGCAAATAACTAAATCTCTGTCTTAAACAAAAAAAACAAAATAATTGCAGTGAGCTCAGCTCAGCTCATTACAGATAGAAGAACTACAAAAAGTCACACAACACAATCAATAGAATAGTACACAATTAGAATATTTATTTTAACTAACTATACTTACTAACTAGTACTCTAGTGAGAAGTTTTAAATAATAACAATCAAATATTAATGAAAGAACTATAAGATAAGGAAATATAATATATTTGACTGTTGTTAAAATTTCTCCTCTACCTTGAGTCACAATTTCAGCCAAAAATAATAATATAATAAGCACAAATACAAATACGCAGACCAGTTAATCTCTAGGACACTGTGCCTTCTTCTCTTCTTCTGTAATTGTTCAACTTCACAACAAGTTCAGGGATTGTCTTCTGCTGCAATGCTGACACCAGAATGGAAGTCTGATAATGTCTGCCTTCTGATTAACACACAGCACAGATAAGCACAGCCCTTGAGGAAAAGCTAGCACATTGCACTGCGTGTGACAGTAATCCAACCCACAAAATTATAATAATATTAATTATTGGACCAGAAAACTATCACTGTGACAGAATCCAACCCCCCACAAAAAATGAATGATCTGATTGGACAAGAAGATATATGATACTACACTCATTTTAATAAACTAATCAATTCGAATCGATTCGTTGTCACTCGTTATTACTACTAGTATACAATGATAGTCCAAAAACCAAATTAAATATTTTATATTTTCATTTGTTCAATAAATAATTACATAATCATTCAGATCTCACTTTCTTCTAACTATTTTGTGGTTCTTTGGATTTAATAATAAGATTTATTTGAAGAAATCATTTGAAAACTGCGCCACGCGCACGTCCGAATGAAAACGAATATATCGGAATGAATCGAATTTTTCGGAACAAATGCATTCGGATTAGTAGTTACGTAATGATACGTCACGTGTAACTAAAAATCGAACTGCGTCACATGTAAAATTGTAAATAAAAAAATCAATGCGCCACACACATCCGAATCACAACGAATACGTCCGAACGATTCGAAGATTTCGGAACAAATTCATTCGGATTAGTTTTCTTCGGAAACCATTTCATTCGGATATTCGATTCGGCCCGAAACTACGAATTCTACAAAATTCGGACGAATTTGAATTCGGTACGAAACGAGTCACACATGTCTAATGAATTCTTATGCTGCTTGCTTTTTAAATATGCTGTATGGCAAAATACTGTTTATTGTATAAAGTGTTAAGGAAGTAAAATACTGCTTATTGTATAAAATATTAAGAATGTAAACTGTTGCTAATATGTATTGCTGTTTCTGAATGTTAGTAAAACGCTACATTTTTTCTGGTGAAGGGTGACCTTTGACCTAGAGATAATTAATGCCAGAAACTACTGAAAGGATCAGCATAGTGATATTTTTTTCTCTCTCTCTTGTTGTAAACTTAAGCATTAAGCACAATAACTGGTAACGGAGTACAACCATTCTAGTTAACCCCTTAACGACCGAGGACGTGCAGGGTACGTCCTCAGAAAAAAGGCAGTTAATGCCTGAGAACGTACCCTGCACGTCCTCGGTGTGGAAAGCAGCTGGAAGCGATCCCGCTCGCTTCCAGCTGCTTTCCGGTTATTGCAGTGATGCCTCGATATGGAGGCATCCTGCAATAACCTTAAATGGCCATCCGGTGCAGAGAGAGCCACTCTGTGGCCCTCTCTGCACCGGACATCGGTGGCCGGTAACGTTGGTGGGTGGGAGCTGACTTGGGAGGTGGGTGGGCGGCCATCGATGGGCCGGGTAATGTAGAGGGGGGCGGGATCGGGGGCGATGGGGGCGCGCACAGGCTCGCGCGCGTGCACGCCGGGCGGCGGGCGGGCGCGTGCACGGGGCGGGAGCGGGTGGGAACCGCTACACTACAGAAAAGTTTCAGTGTAAAGCTTTTTATTAAAAAAAAAAAACAACAGTCAAAGGTATCTAGGAGGGGGTGGGGGTTTGTTCTTTGGTGGGTAGGGGAGCTACACTACAGAAAATGGGGAAAAAATGAAAAAGCAACTGTTTTTTTTTATAAACTGGGTACTGGCAGACAGCTGCCAGTACCCAAGATGGCGGCCATGAAGGCAGAGGGGGAGGGTTAGACAGCTGTTTGGTGGGGGATCAGCCAGGTTGGGGGCTAAGGGGGGCTCCTACACAGCAGCATATGTAAATATGCTTTAAAAAAAAAACCAAAAAGCCTAAATATATATTTTATTTTAGTACTGGCAGAGTTGCTGCCAGTACTTAAGATGGGGGGACAATTGTGGGGTGGGGGAGGGAAGGGAGCTGTTTGGGAGGGATCAGGGGGTCTGATGTGTCAGGTGGGAGGCTGATCTCTACACTAAAGCTAAAATTAACCCTGCAAGCTCCCTACAAACTTCCTAATTAACCCCTTCACTGCTAGCTATAATACACGTGTGATGCGCAGCAGCATTTAGCGGCCTTCTAAGTACCAAAAAGCAACGCCAAAGCCATATATGTCTGCTATTTCTGAACAAAGGGGATCCCAGAGAAGCATTTAGAACAATTTGTGCCATAATTGCACAAGCTGTTTGTAAATGATTTCAGTGAGAAACCTAAAATTGTGAAAAATTTAACTTTTTTTTTAATTTGAACGCAATTGGCGGTGAAATGGTGGCATGAAATATACCAAAATGGGCCTAGATCATTACTTGGGGTTGTCTACTACACTACACTAAAGCTAAAATTACCCCAAAAAGCTCCCTACATGCTCCCTAATTAACCCCTTTACTGCTGGGCATAATACACGTGTGGTGCACAGTGGCATTTAGCATCCTTCTAATTACCAAAAAGCAACACCAAAGCCATATATGTCTGCTATTTCTGAACAAAGGGGATCCCAAAGAAAAATTTACAATCATTTATGCCATAATTGCACAAGCTGTTTGTAAATAATTTCAGTGAGAAACCAAAAGTTTGTGAAAAAATTTGTGAAAAAGTGAACGATTTTTTGTATTTGATCGCATTTGGCGGTGAAATGGTGGCATGAAATATACCAAAATTGGCCTAGATCAATACTTTGGGATGTTTACTAAAAAAAAATATATACATGTCAATAGATATTCAGGGATTCCTGAAAGATATTAGTGTTCTAATGTAACTAGCGCTAATCTTGAAAAAAAAATGGTTTGGAAATAGCAAAGTGCTACTTGTATTTATGGCCCTATAACTTACAAAAAAAGCAAAGAACATGTAAACATTGGGTATTTCTAAACTCAGGACAAAATTTAGAAACTATTTAGCATGGGTGTTTTTTGGTGGTTGCAGATGTATAACAGATTTTGGGGGTCAAAGTTAGAAAAAGTGTGTTTTTTTCCATTTTTTTCTCATATTTTATAATTTTTTTTAAAGTAAATTATAAGATATGATGAAAATAATGGTATCTTTGGAAAGTCCATTTAATGGCGAGAAAAACGGTATATAATATATGTGGGTACAGTAAATGAGTAAGAGGAAAATTACAGCTAAACACAAACACCGCAAAAATGTAAAAATAGCCTTGGTCCCAAATGGACAGAAAATGGAAAAGTGCTGTGGTCATTAAGGGGTTAATGTGGTTTTTGCAAAAAGATTCAATAATTAATTGCTCTTAAAGGTAAAGGTATTGCATTTTTTAATTTTTATTATTTTTTATTATTTTTTTATTTTTTATTTTTTTTGTATTGTATTATATTTTGTTGTAAAAGTTTTAAATGATAAGTTAGGAGTTGAGAATGGGCAAATCCCAGTCTAAACAATTTCCATCACCTAAGCCAGGAGAAACATGTAAAGATTATGTGGGAAGGGTGTCGCCCGATGGGTTTATGTATATTATTCCTTGGGTTCAGAATATGGCATAATGGACAGAATCTATGAGAAGCTCTGATCCATTCCCCAGAGAGGGGGATAATGATAAATTTCATATGAATATGGTAAAAGGGTTGTGTCTAGGTGATGAAGAGGCATTTCCATGGTATAAAGGTGATCCAAGATGGAATATGGATTATATGAAAAAGGGTGGGAAAAATTGGCTGACTGTTGCTCCATACTGGCAATATATTGATATAGATGGGAATAAAAAGAAGGGTAAAAGTGAGAAGCAAAGACAGAGAGCATATTCACCCCCCCTGCCCCATATAATGCCCCTCACCTACCTTTGCCATCATATAACAGACTATATCCTAGCCTCCCATCCCCTAGAGACTATTGCTATTGCCTCTGCTCAGGTACCCCAGGAATGGACCTTGCCAGGACCTTCTGTAACTCCATGATACCAGGTCACTAAACCCCCAATTAAGCCCAAACCCCCGATTAAGGTTGAACCAGTAACACCTTCCTACCCCCCTACAATAACCCCACAATATAAAAGAGGGAATGAAGAAGTAGAGGATGAGGAGGCAGCTGTACCAGAAGCTAGTATGCCATTTCTTACTGTTGGAGACCAATTAATTATTAAACCTTTGTCCCCGGGTGAATTAAGGGAAATTACCAAGGGAGCCCCAAACCCCCGTCAACATCCATCAGCTTGTATTATGTATTTAAAAAGAATGTTACAAGGACAAAACATGACACAGACAGTGTTACGGTTACCCTTAGTCTCGCTGAGAGATGGACCGCTTAGTAGCCTGGATCCCTATTGCTAAAGAGGGGAGAAGCTGCTTTCCATAGTATTCTATATGAGTCTCGCAAATATAGAATAATCTCCCTTAGCTGCAGTACAGCTAGGATACCCTTCTGCCCACAAAAACGAGTCAACGCTGCGATTGAGGGTCAAACAAGAACTCAGGACTGGGATGCCCAGCCTGCTTTTTATTAAGGTTACATGCACACAGGGCACTCCCAGGGGGAGAGGGGGGGAAGCACAAAATCCCCCATCACACATTTAGATAGAGAGCACTGTCCTTTGACAGGCCACAATAGGATTACAGTACTTAAGATAACAAGTTTACAAGTTCATCTTATCAATTAGCAGTCTGGCTCCAGAGGTGATTAGACAATAGTTTCTAAAAGCTGAAAAAAAAGAGTTAACTCTTTATGAAATGAAACTTGTTACGGTTTTCTTGGAGCCCTTCTTAGGCGCTGGCTTGCTGGTTCAGGCATTGCTGCTGGGAAATAAGCTCTTCACAACAAAATAACTAATGCTTCTGTAACATTGCTCCCTTTCTGTGGAACACTCTGGCAGACACGGTCTGACCCCTTTTCGGGGCAGACTAAGGCTGTCCAGACCGCTGGTTATGCGGGGCTGAGGTCGGTTTGTCTGGACAACCCGTCGGCGTTGCCATTCTGTTTCCCAGGTCTGTAAGTAATGGTGAAATTGAAGGTTTGCAACGATAAGCTCCAACGTAATAGCCTGCCGTTATCTCCAGAGACCCGGTTCAGCCACACCAACGGGTTATGGTCGGTGACCAGAGTGAACTCCTGACCATATAAATAGGGAGTCAATTTCTTTAATGCCCACACCAAAGCCAAACACTCCTTTTCGACCGCTGCATAGCTGACTTCGCGGGGCAGGAGCTTCCGGCTGATGTAGGCAACTGCATGCTCCCCTCCATCTTCGCCTACTTGGCTGAGGACGGCTCCCAGCCCGAACATGGAAGCATCTGTATGGACGATAAAACGTTTGTTAAGGGCTGGGGCCGCCAAGACAGGAGCGTTAATTAGAGCATTTTTGAGAGCCTGGAAAGCCGTTTCACAGTGGGGAGACCACAGGACCTGTCGAGGTAAGTTCTTCTTGGTCAAGTCAGTCAGGGGTTTGGCAAGTGTGCTGTAGTCTGGTGCGTATTAAGGGGGCAGCTAGCCATGAAATGCCCTGGTTGCTTGCATCGGTGGCAAGTCGGTCTGGGACGCTCAGAGCTGTTATTGGGTGGTCCTGATTGTCGGACGGGCCCTGTGGGCACCGGGGCTCGGAATTCAGCACGAGGGGGTGCACGGTAAACCTCTCTGGGTTCGACCCGTGCTGGAGCTCGGTAGTTCATGGGTTCGTGAAGACGGGAGTCATAATGTTCATCGGCCAATTTGGCTGCTTCTTCTAAGGTAGAAGGCCGCCTGTCTCGCAGCCATTCCTTCCCTTGCTGTTCCATGCCATTATAAAAATGTTCTAAGAGAAACAATTGTAAAATTTCCTCCCCAGTCACCGCTTTACTTCCGCTCAGCCAGTGATTTGCCGCTCTCCGCATTCGGTGCGCCCATTCCATATGGGTATCGTTAGGCTTCTTTTCCGTGCCCCGAAACTGTCGGCGATACGTGTCCGGAGTTACAGCGTATCGTCGCAACAGTGTCTCCTTAACTAGCTCATACTGTGTCACTTCATCAACACCCAGAGTACGAAAGGCTTCCAGGGCTCGCCCGGATAGTTTCCCAGACAATATCGTGGGCCACTCTCTGTTGGGAATCTGGTGCAGGGCACATTGCCTTTCGAAGTCCGCCAAATATTCATCAATCCCTGTCTTGCTCTCTAGGAAGGGTCGAAATGCCGCATAGGGTATCTTGGGCCTCCCAGCATTTTCGACAGGGATGATTACCTGCGGGGCTTCAGCATTGCGGTGTGCGTTCGCTAGGTTGAGTTCGTGGGCTCGAGTCTCTCGTATATCCTTGTCCGCCTCCGCCATCAACTGCTGTACCAATTCCATGGAGGGGTTCGGCCCGTATAATGAGAGCCTTTCCCGAACAATCCTGGTTTTTTCGTCACTAATCGTGGTCGGTGTTTCCGCCATTGTGAAGCTCTGATCCAGTTCGGTCAATTCTGTGATCAGCTCTCTCCTCGGCCGGTTGCTGGCGTACCCCCCTCTGCTTTCAAGTAAATCCTTTAGGGTTGTACGCTTCAATTTTTCGTAAGCGCTCTCCATCCGTTCTGTACCTCTCCTAGGAAATCCAGGAAAATCCCGCCGCTGCCGCCAAATGTTACGGTTACCCTTAGTCTCGCTGAGAGATGGACCGCTTAGTAGCCTGGATCCCTATTGCTAAAGAGGGGAGAAGCTGCTTTCCATAGTATTCTATATGAGTCTCGCAAATATAGAATAATCTCCCTTAGCTGCAGTACAGCTAGGATACCCTTCTGCCCACAAAAACGAGTCAACGCTGCGATTGAGGGTCAAACAAGAACTCAGGACTGGGATGCCCAGCCTGCTTTTTATTAAGGTTACATGCACACAGGGCACTCCCAGGGGGAGAGGGGGGGAAGCACAAAATCCCCCATCACACATTTAGATAGAGAGCACTGTCCTTTGACAGGCCACAATAGGATTACAGTACTTAAGATAACAAGTTTACAAGTTCATCTTATCAATTAGCAGTCTGGCTCCAGAGGTGATTAGACAATAGTTTCTAAAAGCTGAAAAAAAAGAGTTAACTCTTTATGAAATGAAACTTGTTACGGTTTTCTTGGAGCCCTTCTTAGGCGCTGGCTTGCTGGTTCAGGCATTGCTGCTGGGAAATAAGCTCTTCACAACAAAATAACTAATGCTTCTGTAACAGACAGATATAAGAATTATCATTGATGCACTTCTAGACTATGACCCTGAATCAGGTTGGGAGTGGGGTAATGTAAAGAGTATTAGTAAATTGAGTCGAGATCCAACAATTAACTATGCCCTAAACACACGTGAGGGACTTGATGAAATGTGGACAGAATTAAGTATAGAAATGCATAGAATATGGAAGGATAAACAAAGTATGTCAATTGCACTAGCGTGCAAACAGAATACAAAGGAAACAGTAGTAGAATTTGTTAAGCGTTTTTATAAATGCTGGAAGGAAGAGGCTGGAATGGAATCAGGAGATGCAATGGGCTCTCTGAAGGTCCAGACTTGCATTAGTAATATGCAACCTCAGCTTTCTTTGTTGGTGAAGCAACTTGTCTCTGATTGGCCGGAGTTGACTCCAGCAGAATTCTTGAAAAGAATTCATGAAAAAGAAGGGGCAGGTTGTTTTGACATCAGGAAATTAGAGGGAAAAAACGCTGCTTTTTATCAAAAGCAGAGTTTACAACATTGTGATCCATTCCAGGCCAGGGAAAGGGATAATACAGGGAGTAATAGAATGTTTGTGAGAGGTAGAGGGAGAGCTAGAGGAAGAGCTAGAGGGAATTATACTTCAAACAGAACACATTGTTTTAACTGTGGGGAACAGGGACATTGGAAAAATAAATGCCCAAAACCCCCTAATAATTCTGGCCCCCCTTACAATCCCCGACAGTATAACAGACAGCCTTACATAGCCCCTGCACCCATGGAGGCACCCAAACACAACATACAATGGCCATAGGGGTGCCTAGAAGGTAGCACTCCAATTTTTCCAGTGGTGTCAACAAGTTATCATGAGCAACCGTACTTAGTCCTAGAAGTGGAGGGAGAACCCCTACCATTTCTAGTAGACACAGGAGCTACATGCTCCGCCTTATGCTCAGATATGTATGATGGCATTACTGGAAAATCTGAACCTTCTTTAGGGATTAATGGAGTGCTGACTCAGACTCGCATCACACCGCCACTTGAAGTTAGGGTACCCTGTACTGGCCAACAACTTGTGCACCCATTTCGTATTATAACTGGGTGTCCCCTTAACCTTTTGGGTCGTGATCTTATGGGTCCCCTTGGAGTGAAAGTAGCTGTCACTAGACAGGGTGGGTTAGACTTGAGTCTAGGGTCCACTAACCTGTGTTTTTATAATGACATATTGACAGATGTCCCATCCTCTGTATGGGCATCTTCAAAACTTGACGTTGGTTTAGTTCAGTGTACCCCATATAAAGCCAGATTAAAACTTAATACTACTCCAGTGTTTATTAAACAATATCCATTGTCTAGAGAAAAGAAAGAAGGGATAAGACCCATGATAGAGGAATTCCTTAAACAAGGAATCCTCCGTCCTGTAGTTTCTCCCTATAATACCCCCATAAATCTGATCCCAAAGAAAGACAATGAATAAAGGTTAGTACAAGACCTAAGGGCAATTAATGAAATAGTAATCCCAATTGCCCCAATAGTCTACATAGCTCTGAAGACTAGCATTATTAGTGCCCCTGCTTTAGGACTACCTGATTATTGTAAACCATTTCACTTGTATGCGAGGGACAATTGTAAAACCATGGCTGCTGTCTGTGCCCAAGAGCATGGTGGAGGCAATATGCGTCCCGTAGCTTTCTTTTCCAAAGTAGTTCCAATACCGGTACAAGGGATGCCGGCGTGTCTCCGAGCATTGGCGGCTTGCGCCATGGCTTTAGAGATGGTTGAAACAATCACATTAGGCCATCCAATTGTACTACACACTAGTCACCAAGTTTTACATCTTGTAAAAAATGTCACTACTTTCTGGTTATGAATGTATATTACTGAATAATACAAATCTGACTATTAAATATAGTAGTGTATCCTCAGGGCCAACTCAAATACTTAGTGCCTTACTTACAGGATCACCAGACTTTCCAACAGACCATGACTGTATAGAGGTAATACACCACACTACCACACCAAGACCTGACTTGATGGATAAACCTTTTGACCATGCTGATAATGTGTTTGTTGATGGTTCTTGTTCCCGACCTAGTGACGGTATTTATAAGACAGGCTATGCCGTTGTGCAACTACCAGACATTGTTCTAGATGCAGGCCCCATTCCTTATCCTTCTGCACAAGCTGCAGAATTGATAGCACTTACAAAAGCATGTAAATTGTTTGAAAATAAATCTGTTAACATTTACACTGACTCTCGCTATGCTTTTGGGGTTGTGCATGATTTTGGTATGATATGGAAACAACGTGGTTTTGTTTCAGCAGATGGCAAGACCATCTCTCATACAGACCTGATTAATGACCTTTTAGAGGCCATACAACTCCCAAAGGACATAGCGATCATACATTGCCGTGCACATACATACAAGTCTGACCCTATTTCCTTGGGTAATGCGCTTGCAGATAAAATTGCTAAAGAGGCTGCTTATGTTTCTCATACACCCGGATCCACCTTCCGTATGTATGCTGTTTTAGCCCCACCTTCATGTCCTACAAACCATATGCTTCTTGAACTCCAGGGACATGCCACTCCTAGTGACATATCTTTTTGGACTACTAATGGGTTAACTTTAGATGAGAATGGTTTGTTTTCTAAAGAGGGAAAGGTGGGCATACTGGAAAGCAGTGCACCACTCTTTATAGCACAAGCCCATGGTGTTGGACACCTAGGTATAAAACCAACAACTAACTTGTTGAAGCAATCTTTCTACATTAGAGGTATAGGTGATCATTGCAAGGCATATATTAATAGATGTGTATATTGCTTACAGACCAATGCAACCATCCCCAATAAAGCCCAGCATGACCACTTACCCCCACCTACAGCCCCATTCACACATCTACAAATTGATTTTACACATATTCCAAAAACTGGCACTAAACAATTATATCTGCTTATAATAGTTGACCAATTTTCTAAGTGGCCAGAAGCTTTTGTTACCCAGAGGGAAGATGCAAAAACGGTCGCTAAAATTTTAGCCACTGAAATAATTCCCAGATTTGGTTGTCCGCTTCAGATTAATTCTGATAACGGTCCAGCGTTCATTAGTAAAATCACACATGAGTTAGTAGAATGGTTACAGATTAATTGGAACTTTCACATTCCCTACCACCCTCAAAGCTCAGGGATTGTAGAAAGAATGAATCGCAATATCAAGGAAAAACTTTTAAAGGCAACAGCAGGTACATGGGTTAAATGGCAAAACTATTTACCTGCGATTTTAGCAGAAATCAGAATGACCCCAAATAGGACAACCAGGTTGTCTCCATTTGAGGTCCTAATGGGTAGACCATTCCCGACTCCATGGGTAAAAGGCCCACTTATCATTAAAAATGGTGATTTAGATTGTATTAAGGAAAAATATGTAAAACAATTGATTGATAAATTGAATGGCATCTATGGTGATGTGTCTTCCCATTTACCTCTTCCCTCACAGGAACCAACCCATCCTTTCAAGCCTGGAGATCTGGTCTGCATTCGCCAGCTGAATAAAGCAAAGAAAGGAGGTTTCCCGTTCAGCAAGCCAGTCACTGTGATCGCTGTAACCAGGACTGCCGTACTGACTGACGACAAGGACATCTGGATACACGCTTCACGAGTGAAACTCTGTCCAAAGAGAGGAGAAGCGGGTGACAAGCTATCGGTCACCCCTCACAAAGGAGAAGTGGGTGATAAGGTATCGATCACTCCTCACAAAGACCAGGATGACGATCTCAATCATGGATCCAAGACATTCCTGCAAGATCTTCCTTTTCCTAATGGGGATATTGATCTTTGTGTATATCCCAATAGTATTAATAACGGCATGTCATTACTCACCTGAAGATGCTGTTTACTATTATTAACATTGTTTAACTGTTACATGTCTTGTACTTTACGAAAGAAAATATCAGGTATGATACAAGATGCATAAAAAGTTCAACTGCAAAATTTAATTAGAGGAAGACCCAGATAGTTTATATTGTAGGAACATTACAGGTTATGTGATCATGATGTGAGCAAAGAGGGGAATGATGGGCATATATGTGTGTATGTATATATATGTGTATTAAATCTTGTATCAAATGTTTATAATGTAGCACACAGTATCCCATAGCAACATTCCACAAGTTTCTTTTGTATAAGTTGTAACATATGGTTCTAATATAAGATCCTCTCTACAAATGGTTATATGGGCATATTCTGTTATGTGCTATAACAACATTCTTATTTCCTGTGGGCCCCTTATGCAGATGTGAAGTTAACTACGTTTTTTATATATTTCCTGTGACCTCATTTATGACGTATACTTCAGTATAAAGTCTTTGTGTGTTTTTCAATAAATGGGAATCTTGTGAAAACACTCAGTTGCATGTGTGTGTGATTTGAGTGGTCACCCCAGGGCCCTGAAGAAAACGTGTGCTGCACCCTTATCAGCCAGAGCAGAGCTAAGAAACAAAAGTAGTAACCCTACAATTATTTAAAGGGCCTCAGTTCAGTATGCTTTGCCTTTGTGTTGTCTCAAACCTGTTTGTGAGAGCTCCTGTATATTACCTGGCTATCTGACGTCCCTTCTGGTTCCTGATCCCTGGCTTGTTCCTGACTCTGCTGTTTTCCTTGTTCCTGATTCCGGCTCGTCTGACTACTCGCTTTGGCTCCTGACTCGGCTCGTCTGAATACCAGCTCTGGTTTTTGATTCCTCGCTTGTTATTTGACTTATGGACTTTTTATTATTTTTTGCTATTAATAAAGGTGTGATTATTTTTGCACTTCTCGTCTCAGTCCGATTCCTGGCACCCTGACATTACGCAAAGGCGATGAATCCTGATGGTGCTGATAATCCACCTTTACCTGCCATAATATCCAGGATGGATGAACAGGATCACCGTTTGGATCAATTTGCACTAGCCCTGCAAACCCTGCTGACTCGCACTGCACATTTGGACCAAAGTGTCCCGCAAGTTATGGCTGCTCCTGTTTCCGCTGCTGCACCTAGTCCTACCAGGAGTATGTCTGGTTCTGCACCTCTACCTCAGCGATATGGAGGCGATCCTAATCAGTGCAGAGGGTTTTTGAACCAGGTAGGCATTTACTTTGAGATGTTACCTTAGGTGTTTCCCTCTGACAGAGCTAAGGTGGGATTTCTCATCTCGTTACTCTATGACACAGCTCTTGCCTGGGTTAATCCCTTGTGGGAGACTAATAAACCTGTGATTTCAAATTACCCTGAATTTGTGGCCTCCTTTCGAAGGGTATTTGATGTTCCGGCTCGCTCCTCCTCTGCTGCTAAACGACTCATGTCCATTCAGCAAGGTACAAGATCTGTTCCTCAGTATGCCATTAAGTTCCGTACACTTGCCGCAGAGGTAGGTTGGAACAATGAAGCCCTTGTTGCCGCCTTCTTTCATGGGCTCTCTGATGCGATTAAAGACGAAGTTGCTGCCAGAGATTTACCAGAGGATCTTGAGGCATTGGTGTCTTTTTTGATCCTAATTGACATCAGACTAAGTGAGAGGCCCTCTTTCAAGGAGAGCTTGCAGAAGCCTCCTGTTCTGTTGTCTCCTACGTGTTCGTTCCCACCCATGCCTCCCTCTCCTCCCATGCCTCCTGGTCCCGATTCACCAGGTACTGCTGAGCCGATGCAGTTGGGATTCAAGCATCTCTCCACGGAGGAGAGGGCCTTTAGGAGGAGGGAGGGGCTCTGCCTCTATTGTGGGTTACAGGGCCACCTTTTGAAGTCTTGTCCTACAGGGCCGGGAAACGCTCACACCTAAGGTCGTGTCGGGGGCAGACCTTGGGTGGTTTATCCTTGTCCCCAGAACCGCTAAAGGAGAAACCTTTGGTCATGGTTGTCCTTTCCTGGGTGAACTCCTCCATAGTCACCCAGGCTCTTGTTGACTCCGGTGCTGCGGGCTATTTCATTGACAGTGCTTTTGTATCAAAACACTCCATTACTGTTTTGCCTCGGTCCGTTCCGCTTGCTATTGAGGCCATTGATGTCAGGCCCCTTCAGCCTGCACTCGTTACTCACGAAACTGCTCCGTTATCCATGGCTGTTGGGGCTCTCCATTTTGAAACCCTCCAGTTCCAGGTGATAAACTCTCCGCATTTTCCAGTTGTTCTGGGTTATCCCTGGCTCCAAAAGTACAATCCCAGTCTCGATTGGCACAGGTCCGAAATTTTGTTGTGGTCTCCGCAATGTATTTCCACTTGTCTTCGGAAACCAGTTAAAGTCTTGTGCTCTTCTTCGGTATCTCAATTGCCAGAGGAGTACCAAGAGTTCCTAGACGTTTTTTACAAGGTGCATGCCGGTACGTTGCCTCCTCACCGGTCTTACGATTGTGCCATAGACCTGCAACCCGGAGCCATTCCTCCTCGGGGCCGGGTTTACCCTCTGTCTGTTGCAGAGAATTGTGCTATGGAGGAGTATGTTGCCGATGCTCTGTCACGGGGGATCATCCGCAAATCCTGCTCTCCTGCAGGGGCCGACTTCTTCTTTGTGAAGAAAAAGGGTGGCGAGTTAAGACCATGCATCGATTATAGGGTTCTTAATCATCTTACCATTAAGAATGCTTACCCTATTCCGCTCATTACGGAACTCTTTGACCGCCTCAAGGGAGCTACGGTCTTTACTAAACTTGATTTGAGAGGAGCGTACAATCTCGTTAGGATCAAGGAGGGCCACGAATGGAAAACAGCATTTAACACCAGGCGCGAGAATTATGAGTATCTTGTAATGCCCTTTGGCCTTTGTAATGCTCCTGCTGTTTTCCAGGAATTTATTAATGATATCCTACGAGATATGTTGCAACAGTGTGTTGTGGTATACTTAGATGACATCCTCATACACTCACCCACACTTGAGGCTCATCATTCTGATGTTACATGGGTTCTTCAGAAACTACGTGAGAACGGCCTGTTTTGTAAACTCGAGAAGTGTGAGTTCCATCAGACTCAAGTAACCTTCCTAGGTTATGTTATCTCCGTTGCAGGGTTCTCCATGGATCCTGACAAGTTATCTGCAGTTCTGCAGTGGCCTCGCCCAGTTGGTCTTCGGTCTATTCAACGTTTTTTGGGGTTCGCCAATTACTATAGAAAGTTAATTAAAAACTTTTCTTCCTTGGTCAAACCTATCACAGACATGACCCGTAAAGAGAATGATCCACTCCATTGGTCACCTACTGCTATTAAGGCCTTTGATAGCCTTAAGACTGCCTTTGCTGCTGCTCCAGTTCTGGCTCATCCTAACCCTGTCCTGCCTTTCGTTCTTGAGGTCGATGCATCGGAGACTGGAGTAGGTGCCCTCTTGTCTCAACGTCCTACGCCTGACGGTTCCTTGCATCCATGTGGTTTCTTCTCTAAAAAATTGTCTCCAGCGGAGAGCATTTATGAAATTGGCGACAGGGAATTACTGGCTATAATTTTGGCACTCAAGGAATGGAGGCATCTTCTCGAGGGTACTAGCGTGCCAGAGCTCATTCTTACTGACCACAAGAATTTAACTTATCTTTCTGAAGCAAAACGTTTGTCGCCCCGACAGGCCAGATGGGCGCTATTTTTGTCTTGGTTTAATTTTGTGGTCTCCTACCTGCCTGGTAGTAAGAATGTTAGGGCTGATGCCCTCTCTCAACAATTTTCACCTCTGTCCAAGGAGGAGTCTGTACCTACTCCAGTTATACCTCCAAACCATATTTTGGCTACCATACGTACTAATTTGACTTCTCCCTTGGGGGAGGAGATCCTGGCTGCACAAACCAATGCACCTCCTGAGAAACCTAGTGGTAAGTGTTTTGTTCCTGAGAATCTTCAAACTAAACTTTTGCACACTTACAGTTACCACTATCCTAAAGCCGCAGGTCACCCAGGCAAGAACCAAATGATTTGGTCTGTCACTCGACTATTCTGGTGGCCAGGTCTTCGTTCTGATGTTGCTGCATTTGTTGCCTCCTGCTCAGTTTGTGCACAGAATAAGACTCCTTGATGTCTTCCTGTGGGTCTTCTTCAACCTATTGCTAATCTTTCTATGGAGTTCATTGTCAAGCTCCCTGTTTCCAATGGCAATACTGTTATCCGTATGGTGGTTGACCGTTTTTCTAAAATGTCACATTGCATTCCCTTGATGAAGTTGCCTACCGCTCAGAAGCTTGCTTAAATTTTTGCCCGGGAGGTCTTCTGTTTACATGGGTTACCCAAGGAGATAGTGTCGGACCGGGGTAGCCAGTTTGTCTCCAGATTTTGGCGTTCCTTTTGTGCTCAAATGGGGATCCAGCTTTCCTTCTCCTCTGCATATCACCCTCAATCCAAAGACCAATAATTGGTCTGAACTGTTACCTTGGGAAGAGTTTGCTCGTAATAGTGCTATTAATGCTTCCTTCAAATTATCCCCGTTCATGGCAAATTATGGGTTTCAACCATTCTTGATGCCCGATTCATTCATGTCTCAGGGTATTCTGGTTTTGGAGGAGCATCTCCGGCAACTCCGTTCCACGTGGGTGCAGATTAAGGATTGCTTTCATCGTTCTATGCAGCGCCAAAAGTTCCAGGCTGATCGTAGGCGTCTCCCACGCCTTCCTACCAGGTTGGTGAGAGAGTTTGGCTGTCCTCCCGCAACTTGAACCTTCGTGTGCCTTCCAATAAACTGGCTCCGCATTATGTTGGTCCTCTTCTAAATACTCCGATGGGTCAATCCTGTGGCTTACGCTCTTGACCTTCCTCCTGCAATGCGCATCTCCAATGTTTTTCATGTCTCCCTCTTGAAACCATTGGTTTGTAATCGGTTTACCACTGTGTTGCCTCGTCCCCGTCCTATCTTTGCTGACAACCACGAGGAGTATGAGGTCAGCAGCATTATTGACTCTCGTATGTCCAGGGGCCGCGTACAGTATTTGGTTCACTGGAGGGGCTACGGTCCGGAGGAGCGTTCATGGGTTCCCTCCTCTGATGTTCCCACCCTCCTCTGTGCCTTCCATGCCCGTTTCCCCAATAAGCCTTTTGTCCTCCCGCGGGGGAGGGGTCGTTGAGGGGAGGGTACTGTCAGGGTTTTTTCCCTGTTTTGTTTGGCATGTGCTGCTGGCAGCCATTGTACTCACCTCTCTTGCTGACTCTGGTGCATTGTGGGGGATGCTGCTCATTTCCTGCACTTCATTTTATGGACAGACTGGTGTGCATCATCCGTGTGAGATAGGATGCAGTCTCAGAATTGTGATGTCATCACTTATTATTTAAAGGGCCTCAGTTCAGTATGATTTGCCTTTGCGTTGTCTCAGACCTTTTTGTGAGAGCTCCTGTATATTACCTGGCTATCTGACGTCCTGGTTCCTGATCCCTGGCTTGTTCCTGACTCTGCTGTTTTCCTTGTTCCTGATTCTGGCTCGTCTGACTATTTGCTTTGGCTCCGGACTCGGCTCGTCTGACTACCAGCTCTGTTTTTTGATTCTGTGCTTGTTATTTGACTTATGGACTTTCTATTATTTTTTGCTATTAATAAAGGTGTGATTATTTCTGCACTTCTCGTCTCAGTCTGATTCCTGGCACCCTGACAGATATATAGTCGACTGACATTTTGGTGACTATGATGTTGTTAATTTGTATACTAACATCCCTCATGGACACGGCTTAGAGATGGTAAGAAGAATCCTGACACAGAATGCTCACTATACTGGACCGCCGATAGAGTTTTTGATAGAGTTCTGCATGGAGAAGAATTCTTTTCGGTTTGAGAATAATTTCTATTTGCAATCGTTGGAACACAAGCATATTCTTCTCCCAGAGCATAACTCCATCAGGTTTTATCGTTGATACATAGAAGATATCCTACCACCTTAATGGTATTGAGTTTACTGTCCGCTTCAAGTTAGAGTGTGATTCTGACAAAATTAATTTTCTAGATGTTGAAATATACAAGAGGGATACTGATTTAGGGTTAAACTTACATACTACATTATACAGCAGAAAAAACAAGGTTGGAGAAGGCGCCAAAAGGCTATCTGGTGGTGAATAATTATAAAATCATTTTAATTAAATGTGCTTCAAAAAATAAAGGGTAGGAATAAAATTTGTCTATGACCATATAAATATAAAGATGTGACTTAACATGTGATATACACTTGCGTGGTAAGAAGGTAATCCACTAATTAAAAATGAATAAATAAATTCAATTTATTACTAAAATAGTGAAACTGCTAATACATTTCTAATACATTTCTAATAGAATAGTATTTAAAACATTGCTGTAAGTTCACGATATCAGCTGATAATACTTTTTGAAAAGAGAAGCATCAATCAATGTATGACAATTTAAAATTTAAAATCACAGTTACCTATAGTACTACAAATGTTAAACTGCTAAACAATAAATTCATTGACTGAAAGAGCTATTATGATCCCGGGTTAAGTAAACCTGTGTGTACGGCTATATTTTCTAGTAAGTAGATTCAGGTAAGCACTGTGTGCTAATAACGATAGATAGTCTTTAGATAAAGGAGAAATAGAATTTAGCACATTGTTCCTTAAAATACAGTTCAAGTAGGTAGCTACGAGTCTTCACCCCCAATTTTGAGGGTCTTTCAGATAACACAGTCAGTGATAGGCACTCACCCGGAGCTCCGATGTTTAGGGGCGGGCCTCTTTTCTCTTCTCACCTGTGATAATCCTTTAGCCACTCGATATTATCTTCACGAGAATTGGGAAAACAGATGCTGCTTCAAAGTGTGCACACTTTCTTGAAAAATGCTCCTACCGCTTTCGCTCAGTACCTGGGTCAGTTTAACTTGGTTCTGGCTATGCGGTCCTGGGAGCTAGTCGGGTCTGTGTCCTTTCCAAAGTTAGCTGGATGCCGGTATGCTCTACGCGTTTCAGCTCGCCAGGGAGCCTTTGTCAAGATACCTTCCTCCAGCTGTGATCCCTTTTTTAAAGGGTTCCTTCATTAACCCTGTATGTGCTTAGGTAAACCAATTAGTGCTTCCGTTTGCTTTATTCACCTTACTTGTGCCTCAAGTCCTATTAAAAATATATAGCCCGTTTCCACTACAGGTTTGTTATGGTTTATCAGTTTTGTGAAAATAACCCGGTCATTAAAACAATATACAATATACAAATTGTCATGTTATCTTTAAATACTCGTGTTGACAATTAATAACCCCCTAGAACTATTACCTAATTAAATTATCACGGAACGCCACAACTTCATATCTATATAGACACTAAAATTTAATTATTAACAATAAAATAAAATAAAATACCAAGACATTAGAAAAATTTAATAGAACTTAAAAAGTGGTTCCTACTTGGATTCGAACTTACAACCCTTTACGCCTGAAGTCCGACCACCTAACCATTAGGCTATGATGAATGTTTGCCTAAAAAGACTTTAACATTAGTATTTGTCTTTTTAAATTCACAAATAAGTGGTCTCATCATTTATATTTCACCAAATATCTTTTGGTTTAATATGTCTAGATTGAAGAAAATTCTATTGATATCAGCTTGTTGAAATTAATTGTGGGAGAAACCAGGAAGCACTGACTAGTGTCTATATGAGCTCATTGTCTGACCCCTACTATCTTTAAATTCTAAGTTGTTATAATGATCCCCAGTGGCCAATAATCCATCTGAAATTCAAGTATATTTATTCAAATTAAATGAGAAAGATGTGCCTCTTGATTATATAAAGGCATTCAGGTCCATTTCGCTATTCAATCCTTTAGGGTGAAGGGTATCAAAATTATAAATAAATTCTGCCTCATGTCTAAGTAATTTCTTACCCATATTCCCCCTTCTACCATCCTGTACTATTTTTTTAAACCCCCAAAATTTTAGTGTTCCTGTATTACCTTTATGTACCTCTTTGAAATGTTTATATAGAATAGTGTCTTCTCTCTCGTGTTCTATTGCCAACAGATGTTCACGTATGCGGTCTTTCAATTTCCGTCCAGTTTGACCAAAGTACCTTAAGTTACAGTCACATTGTAACAGGTAGATAATATTTATATCGGTACATTTTATAATGTCCGTTATTTCAATAATTCTCCCATCTTTATCTGATTTAATCTGTTTCAGTTTCGTACTATGTTTGCAAGACTTGCATTGGTGGCAGGGGAAGAACCCCTCTATTTTGTTACCATCAAGTGTTCTATACCCTCTCTTACAAATTTCATTCCCCCCTTTATATTCGCTCGGGGCTAATATTGTTTTTAGATTCCTGGCCTTTCTGTAAATAAATTTGGGGTTTCTTCCTAAATTTGGGCCTATTAAAGGGTCTTTCAATAAAAGATGCCAGTGTTTCCTAACTACCTTTTGGAATTGTTTGTGATGGGCAGAATAGGTGGTAATTAACGGTATGTCTAATGTTTCCTTTGACTCCCCCTCAAGAGGTTTTTCCTTTTTCCTTAATAGTTCCTCTCTATCCATCTTTTTCACTTCGTTCACTGTTTCTCGAATCTTATGGGTATCATAGCCCTTTTGTTCGAATCTCTTTATTACTACTTCTGATTGTTTCTCAAAATCCTCTAAATCCGTACAGTTCCTCCTTACACGCATCAATTGACCCTTTGGTATGTTCTTTTTCCACTGACTCAGATGGCAACTCTCAGAGTCAATGTAATTGTTAGAATCGACCTTTTTGAAAAAGGTCTTTGTTTTAATTTCGTTATTACTTATCTCAATTTCTATATCCAGATAATTAATTCTTTCTTTACTAAACTCATGCGTGAATTTTAAACCAAAGTTATTGGAATTGAGGTCATCTATAAAAATATCCAATAGTTCTGTATCCCCTTTCCAAACAAAGAATAAATCGTCAATGTACCGTCTATAGAGCACAAGGTTCGCACCCCATGGGGATCCTTCAATCAACTCTTTTTCAAAGAACCCCATGAATAAGTTTGCATAACTGGGTGCGAACCTTGTGCCCATAGCCGTACCCTTGACTTGTAGAAAATAGCTGCTCTCGAATTTGAAATAATTATTATTCAAGATAAATTTAATACATTGCAATAAAAAGTCTCTTTGTGTGCTGGTCATTTCACTGTCATGTCTCAAAAAATTCTCTACTGCTTGTATTCCTAAATTGTGCTCTATGTTAGTATAAAGCGAGCTAACATCACAGGTGACCAGCACAAAATTGGGTTCCCATTTAATCTCTCTTATTACTCTTAAAAAATGTGCAGAGTCTGACAAATAAGAGGGGAGTGCTTTCACATAGTTTTGCAAGAAATAGTCAATATATTGGGACAAGTTTGACGTTATTGAATCAATGCCCGATATAATGGGGCGACCTGGTGGTTTATTCAAATCCTTGTGGATCTTTGGCAAGAAGTAAAATATTGGGGTTCTGAAATTCTTAATTAGTAGGAAATCATATTCTGATTCTGTCACTAAATTAGTTAATCTTGCATCGTCAAGTAGTGTTTTTAGTCTACCTTGAAATATATCTCCTGGGTCACTAAGCAATTTTTTGTATGTTGTCGTATCATTCAGTAATCTGTAAGCTTCAGTTTTATAATAAATACTGCTCATGATAACCACCCCGCCCCCTTTGTCGGCCTGTTTAATCACTACATCTGTCCTTGATTGTAAATCTCTTAATATTGTTTTTTCTTTCATACTTAAATTCCACTTCAGATTTTTAGTTTGTTTAATGTCGATCCCCTCCAAATCCTGCTTTACCAATTTCTCAAAGGATTCTATATAATTTCCTTTTTCTTGCGTTGGGAAAAACTGGGACTTGGGTCTAAAATTAGTGTGGATGTATTCGTTTTCATTCTCAGATTTCTTTGTATCTTTAATAGGATTTTTAAAAAAATACTTTTTTAGGGTTAATTTTCTTACGAATTGGTTAATATTTACATAGTGTTCAAATTTATTCAATTTGGAGGTGGGAGCAAAAGAAAGCCCTCGTTTCAGAACGGACTCCTGGATCGTAGTTAACTGTATGTTACTCAAATTAAAAATTCCGCTATTCTCAATTTCTAAATGAACTTTCGTGGTATCTTTATTAGTATTAATGTCCTTTCCGCTATTCTCAGTTTCTAAATGATCTTTTGTGGTATCTTTATTAATACTTATGTCCTTTACTCTTCTAATCCTTCCACCTCTTCTCCCTCTCTTCTTCTCTTCCCTTTCGGTGGGTCGTGATTTCTTTCCTGACTTATTCCTAAAAAATTAGCCGAAGTACTTGCTCTTTGTGGTGACTGTTCAGCCGTACTTAATGTGTTAAATCTATTAAATGTTGGAACTCTCCAATTCTGTTGTGTCTTTTCGGTTCTATTCCTAAATTCATACTGATCTGTGTCCCTTTTATGCCAACCTCTCTGGTGGTACCGGTTATCATCAGACTGTCTATGGTACCTGTTTTCGAATCTTGGATATCTATGCTCATCTCTAAAATTGTCCCTAATTCCATTGTAGCGATAATCTTGTTTAAAATTCCTGTAGTCTGGAAAGGAGTCATTAACACTATTGGATTTCCAATTACTATTACTGCTAGGGGTCCAATAATTATTATAATCTCTATATCCATTAGTCCCATACCAGTCCCTTCCCCTCCACGTATCCCTTGGTTGTCTCTCTATTCTCTCTCTCCTATTACTATCTTCAGTATATTGACCGTCCCTTTCATATGTATTAGTCTTCCTATTGGTAGCAAAATAATTTATATTTCGTGTATCCACTTGCTCCCTTTGGATCTTATCTTTCGGTTCCTTATTACGTCCCTCTTCTTGTCTATTCTGTGGCCTATTTTCTTTCTTTTTACTAAATAGTGTATTATTATTTTTCTTATAAGTAGTATTTTGTACATTGTCTCCTTGCTCGACCTCAGTGTTCTCGTCACATTTATAGTCTTCTCTATCTCTGTTAAACTTTTTCCATTTATTATTTAATAGATCCACATTAAGATCACCTAGTTTTTTAATAATTTCACTCTCTTTTTCTTGAGATTTAGTATCCTTCATCTTTTTATCAAACAATGTTTTGGTTTGAATCAGTTCTCCATTAATTTCTTTTAGCGCAATATTTCTAGCCTTAATAATAATTTTAATAAGGTCTATTGATGCCTTTTCTAGTACATCAAACCATTCAATTTTTAAATCTGTTTTTAATTCAAAAGTACAATCTTTTTTCAAGCGTAATCCCCTTGGTACCATCCCCACTTCGATGTATTTTTCCATAAATTTAAGTTCAGTCTTAATTTTTAATTCCTTAGTAAGTAAATCTTCTAAAGTGTTTAAGGTGGTATTGATATCAATTTTACAATGTGAAAAAAAGGTATCTGTAGTCTGATTATTACTATCCATAGAAGTGTCTATGGCCATAAGTAATGTGTCTCTCATCGTGAAGAGATCCATCCTTAAAAGAGGGATCCTATAAATAATTGGATTATATTCTCAATATATAGGATTAAATTTGCTTGCTACCGCTTACACCAGTGAGAAGTAAACTAAGAAAGTCAAAAGGGTGTGTAAGCTGTTGCTAAGCTAAACCAGAATGGCCTATCTCCTAATTGCACTCCTCACAAAACATGCAATCAATTCTAACAGCAGAAAAAACAAGGTTGGAGAAGGCGCCAAAAGGCTATCTGGTGGTGAATAATTATAAAATCATTTTAATTAAATGTGCTTCAAAAAATAAAGGGTAGGAATAAAATTTGTCTATGACCATATAAATATAAAGATGTGACTTAACATGTGATATACACTTGCGTGGTAAGAAGGTAATCCACTAATTAAAAATGAATAAATAAATTCAATTTATTACTAAAATAGTGAAACTGCTAATACATTTCTAATACATTTCTAATAGAATAGTATTTAAAACATTGCTGTAAGTTCACGATATCAGCTGATAATACTTTTTGAAAAGAGAAGCATCAATCAATGTATGACAATTTAAAATTTAAAATCACAGTTACCTATAGTACTACAAATGTTAAACTGCTAAACAATAAATTCATTGACTGAAAGAGCTATTATGATCCCGGGTTAAGTAAACCTGTGTGTACGGCTATATTTTCTAGTAAGTAGATTCAGGTAAGCACTGTGTGCTAATAACGATAGATAGTCTTTAGATAAAGGAGAAATAGAATTTAGCACATTGTTCCTTAAAATACAGTTCAAGTAGGTAGCTACGAGTCTTCACCCCCAATTTTGAGGGTCTTTCAGATAACACAGTCAGTGATAGGCACTCACCCGGAGCTCCGATGTTTAGGGGCGGGCCTCTTTTCTCTTCTCACCTGTGATAATCCTTTAGCCACTCGATATTATCTTCACGAGAATTGGGAAAACAGATGCTGCTTCAAAGTGTGCACACTTTCTTGAAAAATGCTCCTACCGCTTTCGCTCAGTACCTGGGTCAGTTTAACTTGGTTCTGGCTATGCGGTCCTGGGAGCTAGTCGGGTCTGTGTCCTTTCCAAAGTTAGCTGGATGCCGGTATGCTCTACGCGTTTCAGCTCGCCAGGGAGCCTTTGTCAAGATACCTTCCTCCAGCTGTGATCCCTTTTTTAAAGGGTTCCTTCATTAACCCTGTATGTGCTTAGGTAAACCAATTAGTGCTTCCGTTTGCTTTATTCACCTTACTTGTGCCTCAAGTCCTATTAAAAATATATAGCCCGTTTCCACTACAGGTTTGTTATGGTTTATCAGTTTTGTGAAAATAACCCGGTCATTAAAACAATATACAATATACAAATTGTCATGTTATCTTTAAATACTCGTGTTGACAATTAATAACCCCCTAGAACTATTACCTAATTAAATTATCACGGAACGCCACAACTTCATATCTATATAGACACTAAAATTTAATTATTAACAATAAAATAAAATAAAATACCAAGACATTAGAAAAATTTAATAGAATTTAAAAAGTGGTTCCTACTTGGATTCGAACTTACAACCCTTTACGCCTGAAGTCCGACCACCTAACCATTAGGCTATGATGAATGTTTGCCTAAAAAGACTTTAACATTAGTATTTGTCTTTTTAAATTCACAAATAAGTGGTCTCATCATTTATATTTCACCAAATATCTTTTGGTTTAATATGTCTAGATTGAAGAAAATTCTATTGATATCAGCTTGTTGAAATTAATTGTGGGAGAAACCAGGAAGCACTGACTAGTGTCTATATGAGCTCATTGTCTGACCCCTACTATCTTTAAATTCTAAGTTGTTATAATGATCCCCAGTGGCCAATAATCCATCTGAAATTCAAGTATATTTATTCAAATTAAATGAGAAAGATGTGCCTCTTGATTATACAAAGGCATTCAGGTCCATTTCGCTATTCAATCCTTTAGGGTGAAGGGTATCAAAATTATAAATAAATTCTGCCTCATGTCTAAGTAATTTCTTACCCATATTCCCCCTTCTACCATCCTGTACTATTTTTTTAATCCCCCAAAATTTTAGTGTTCCTGTATTACCTTTATGTACCTCTTTGAAATGTTTATATAGAATAGTGTCTTCTCTCTCGTGTTCTATTGCCAACAGATGTTCACGTATGCGGTCTTTCAATTTCCGTCCAGTTTGACCAAAGTACCTTAAGTTACAGTCACATTGTAACAGGTAGATAATATTTATATCGGTACATTTTATAATGTCCGTTATTTCAATAATTCTCCCATCTTTATCTGATTTAATCTGTTTCAGTTTCGTACTATGTTTGCAAGACTTGCATTGGTGGCAGGGGAAGAACCCCTCTATTTTGTTACCATCAAGTGTTCTATACCCTCTCTTACAAATTTCATTCCCCCCTTTATATTCGCTCGGGGCTAATATTGTTTTTAGATTCCTGGCCTTTCTGTAAATAAATTTGGGGTTTCTTCCTAAATTTGGGCCTATTAAAGGGTCTTTCAATAAAAGATGCCAGTGTTTCCTAACTACCTTTTGGAATTGTTTGTGATGGGCAGAATAGGTGGTAATTAACGGTATGTCTAATGTTTCCTTTGACTCCCCCTCAAGAGGTTTTTCCTTTTTCCTTAATAGTTCCTCTCTATCCATCTTTTTCACTTCGTTCACTGTTTCTCGAATCTTATGGGTATCATAGCCCTTTTGTTCGAATCTCTTTATTACTACTTCTGATTGTTTCTCAAAATCCTCTAAATCCGTACAGTTCCTCCTTACACGCATCAATTGACCCTTTGGTATGTTCTTTTTCCACTGACTCAGATGGCAACTCTCAGAGTCAATGTAATTGTTAGAATCGACCTTTTTGAAAAAGGTCTTTGTTTTAATTTCGTTATTACTTATCTCAATTTCTATATCCAGATAATTAATTCTTTCTTTACTAAACTCATGCGTGAATTTTAAACCAAAGTTATTGGAATTGAGGTCATCTATAAAAATATCCAATAGTTCTGTATCCCCTTTCCAAACAAAGAATAAATCGTCAATGTACCGTCTATAGAGCACAAGGTTCGCACCCCATGGGGATCCTTCAATCAACTCTTTTTCAAAGAACCCCATGAATAAGTTTGCATAACTGGGTGCGAACCTTGTGCCCATAGCCGTACCCTTGACTTGTAGAAAATAGCTGCTCTCGAATTTGAAATAATTATTATTCAAGATAAATTTAATACATTGCAATAAAAAGTCTCTTTGTGTGCTGGTCATTTCACTGTCATGTCTCAAAAAATTCTCTACTGCTTGTATTCCTAAATTGTGCTCTATGTTAGTATAAAGCGAGCTAACATCACAGGTGACCAGCACAAAATTGGGTTCCCATTTAATCTCTCTTATTACTCTTAAAAAATGTGCAGAGTCTGACAAATAAGAGGGGAGTGCTTTCACATAGTTTTGCAAGAAATAGTCAATATATTGGGACAAGTTTGACGTTATTGAATCAATGCCCGATATAATGGGGCGACCTGGTGGTTTATTCAAATCCTTGTGGATCTTTGGCAAGAAGTAAAATATTGGGGTTCTGAAATTCTTAATTAGTAGGAAATCATATTCTGATTCTGTCACTAAATTAGTTAATCTTGCATCGTCAAGTAGTGTTTTTAGTCTACCTTGAAATATATCTCCTGGGTCACTAAGCAATTTTTTGTATGTTGTCGTATCATTCAGTAATCTGTAAGCTTCAGTTTTATAATAAATACTGCTCATGATAACCACCCCACCCCCTTTGTCGGCCTGTTTAATCACTACATCTGTCCTTGATTGTAAATCTCTTAATATTGTTTTTTCTTTCATACTTAAATTCCACTTCAGATTTTTAGTTTGTTTAATGTCGATCCCCTCCAAATCCTGCTTTACCAATTTCTCAAAGGATTCTATATAATTTCCTTTTTCTTGCGTTGGGAAAAACTGGGACTTGGGTCTAAAATTAGTGTGGATGTATTCGTTTTCATTCTCAGATTTCTTTGTATCTTTAATAGGATTTTTAAAAAAATACTTTTTTAGGGTTAATTTTCTTACGAATTGGTTAATATTTACATATATTGTATATTGTTTTAATGACCGGGTTATTTTCACAAAACTGATAAACCATAACAAACCTGTAGTGGAAACGGGCTATATATTTTTAATAGGACTTGAGGCACAAGTAAGGTGAATAAAGCAAACGGAAGCACTAATTGGTTTACCTAAGCACATACAGGGTTAATGAAGGAACCCTTTAAAAAAGGGATCACAGCTGGAGGAAGGTATCTTGACAAAGGCTCCCTGGCGAGCTGAAACGCGTAGAGCATACCGGCATCCAGCTAACTTTGGAAAGGACACAGACCCGACTAGCTCCCAGGACCGCATAGCCAGAACCAAGTTAAACTGACCCAGGTACTGAGCGAAAGCGGTAGGAGCATTTTTCAAGAAAGTGTGCACACTTTGAAGCAGCATCTGTTTTCCCAATTCTCGTGAAGATAATATCGAGTGGCTAAAGGATTATCACAGGTGAGAAGAGAAAAGAGGCCCGCCCCTAAACATCGGAGCTCCGGGTGAGTGCCTATCACTGACTGTGTTATCTGAAAGACCCTCAAAATTGGGGGTGAAGACTCGTAGCTACCTACTTGAACTGTATTTTAAGGAACAATGTGCTAAATTCTATTTCTCCTTTATCTAAAGACTATCTATCGTTATTAGCACACAGTGCTTACCTGAATCTACTTACTAGAAAATATAGCCGTACACACAGGTTTACTTAACCCGGGATCATAATAGCTCTTTCAGTCAATGAATTTATTGTTTAGCAGTTTAACATTTGTAGTACTATAGGTAACTGTGATTTTAAATTTTAAATTGTCATACATTGATTGATGCTTCTCTTTTCAAAAAGTATTATCAGCTGATATCGTGAACTTACAGCAATGTTTTAAATACTATTCTATTAGAAATGTATTAGAAATGTATTAGCAGTTTCACTATTTTAGTAATAAATTGAATTTATTTATTCATTTTTAATTAGTGGATTACCTTCTTACCACGCAAGTGTATATCACATGTTAAGTCACATCTTTATATTTATATGGTCATAGACAAATTTTATTCCTACCCTTTATTTTTTGAAGCACATTTAATTAAAATGATTTTATAATTATTCACCACCAGATAGCCTTTTGGCGCCTTCTCCAACCTTGTTTTTTCTGCTGTTAGAATTGATTGCATGTTTTGTGAGGAGTGCAATTAGGAGATAGGCCATTCTGGTTTAGCTTAGCAACAGCTTACACACCCTTTTGACTTTCTTATACTACATTATACAGTAAGCCCACAGATAAGAATTCCCTGTTGCATTTTTCTAGTTTTCATCCCAGATTCCAAAAAAACAGAATTTATGCTTACCTGATAAATTACTTTCTCCAACGGTGTGTCCGGTCCACGGCGTCATCCATAACTTGTGGGAATATTCTCTTCCCCAACAGGAAATGGCAAAGAGCACAGCAAAAGCTGTCCATATAGTCCCTCCTAGGCTCCGCCCACCCCAGTCATTCGACCGACGGACAGGAAAAAAACAGGAGAAACCATAGGGTGCCGTGGTGACTGTAGTTAAAGAAAGAAATTCATCAAACCTGATTAAAAAACCATGGCGGGCCGTGGACCGGACACACCGTTGGAGAAAGTAATTTATCAGGTAAGCATAAATTCTGTTTTCTCCAACATTGGTGTGTCCGGTCCACGGCGTCATCCATAACTTGTGGGAACCAATACCAAAGCTTTAGGACACGGATGAAGGGAGGGAGCCAATCAAGTTACCTAAACGGAAGGCACCACGGCTTGCAAAACCTTTCTCCCAAAAATAGCCTTCGAAGAAGCAAAAGTATCAAATTTGTAGAATTTGGCAAAAGTGTGCAGGGAAGACCAAGTCGCTGCCTTACATATCTGATCAACAGAAGCCTCGTTCTTGAAGGCCCATGTGGAAGCCACAGCCCTAGTAGAGTGAGCTGTGATGCGTTCGGGAGGCTGCCGTCCGGCAGTCTCATAAGCCAATCGGATGATGCTTTTCAGCCAAAAGGAAAGAGAGGTAGCAGTAGCTTTTTGACCTCTCCTCTTGCCAGAATAAATGACAAACAGAGATTTTGTCTGAAATCCTTTGTTGCTTCTAAATAGAACTTTAAAGAATGGACTACATCTAAATTGTGTAACAAACGTTCCTTCTTTGAAACTGGATTCGGACACAAAGAAGGCACAACTATTTCCTGGTTAATATTCTTGTTGGAAACAACCTTTGGAAGGAAACCAGGTTTAGTACGCAAAACAACCTTATCTGAATGGAACACCAGATAGGGCGGATTACACTGCAGAGCAGATAACTCAGAAACTCTTCTAGCAGAAGAAATAGCAACCAAAAACAAAACTTTCCAAGATAACATCTTGATATCTATGGAATGTAGAGGTTCAAACGGAACCCCTTGAAGAACTGAAAGAACTAAATTCAGACTCCAGGGAGGAGTCAAAGGTCTGTAAACAGGCTTGATCCTGACCAAAGCCTGAACAAAAGCTTGAACATCTGGCACAGCTGCCAGTCGTTTGTGTAACAAGACAGATAAAGCAGAAATCTGTCCCTTTAGAGAACTCGCTGATAATCCCTTATCCAAACCTTCTTGAAGAAAAGAAAGGATCCTAGGAATTTTGCTCTTACTCCATGAGAATCCCTTGGATTCACACCAACAGATATATCTTTTCCATATTTTATGGTAATTTTTTCTAGTTACAGGTTTTCTGGCTTGTACCAGAGTATCTATCACAGAATCCGAAAATCCACGCTTAGCTAAAATCAAGCGTTCAATTTCCAAGCCATCAGCTGGAGGGAAACTAGATTTGGATGTTCGAATGGACCCTGTATTAGAAGATCCTGTCTCAAAGGTAGCTTCCATGGTGGAGCCGATGACATATTCACCAGGTCTGCATACCAAGTCCTGCGTGGCCACACAGGAGCTATCAAGATCACCGAGGCCCTCTCCTGTTTGATCCTGGCTACCAGCCTGGGAATGAGAGGAAACGGTGGAAACACATAAGCTAGGTTGAAGGCCCAAGGCGCTACTAATGCATCCACTAGAGTCGCCTTGGGATCCCTGGATCTGGACCTGTGGCAAGGAACCTTGAAGTTCTGACGAGACGCCATCAGATCCATGTCTGGAATGCCCCATAATTGAGTCAACTGGGCAAATATCTCCGGGTGGAGTTCCCACTCCCCCGGATGGAATGTCTGACGACTCAGATAATCCGCCTCCCAGTTTTCCACTCCTGGGATGTGGATCGCAGATAGGTGGCAGGAGTGATCCTCCGCCCATTTTATGATTTTGGTCACTTCTCTCATCGCCAGAGAACTCCTTGTTCCCCCCTGATGGTTGATGTAAGCAACAGTCGTCATGTTTTCTGACTGGAATCTTATGAATCTGTCATTTGCTAGTTGAGGCCAAGCCCTGAGAGTATTGAATATCGCTCTCAGTTCCAGAATGTTTATCGGGAGAAGAGACTCTTCCCGAGACCATAGACCCTGAGCTTACACGGAGTCCCAGACCGCGCCCCAGCCCACTAGACTGGCGTTGGTCGTGACGATGACCCACTCTGGTCTGCGGAAGCTCATTCCCTGGGACAGGTGATCCTGGGTTAGCCACCAACGGAGTGAGTCTCTGGTCTTCTGATGTACTTGAATCACTGGAGACAAGTCTGTATAGTCCCCATTCCACTGTTTCAGCATGCACAGTTGTAATGGTCTTAGATGAATTCGCGCAAAAGGAACTATGTCCATTGCTGCAACCATCAACCCTACTACTTCCATGCACTGAGCTATGGAAGGTCGTGGAACAGAGTGAAGAACTTGACAAGCGTTTAGAAGTTTTGACTTTCTGACATCTGTCAGGAAAATCTTCATTTCTAAAGAATCTATTATTGTCCCCAAGAAAGGAACTCTTGTCGACGGAGACAGGGAACTCTTTTCTATGTTCACCTTCCACCCGTGAGATCTGAGAAAGGCCAGAACGATGTCTGTGTGAGCCTTTGCCTTTGAAAGAGACGACGCTTGTATCAGAATGTCGTCCAAGTAAGGTGCCACTGCAATGCCCCTTGGTCTTAGAACCGCTAGAAGAGACCCGAGTACCTTTGTGAAAATCCTTGGAGCAGTGGCTAGCCCGAATGGGAGAGCCACAAACTGGTAATGTTTGTCCAGAAAGGCGAACCTTAGGAACTGATGATGATCTTTGTGGATAGGAATATGTAGATACGCCTCCTTTAGATCCACGGTAGTCATAAATTGACCCTCCTGGATTGAAGGTAAAATCGTTCGAATAGTTTCCATTTTGAACGATGGCACTCTGAGAAATTTGTTTAGAATCTTTAAATCCAGAATTGGTCTGAAAGTTCCCTCTTTTTTGGGAACTACAAACAGATTTGAGTAAAACCCCATTCCTTGTTCCACAGTTGGAACTGGGTGTATCACTCCCATTTTTAACAGGTCTTCTACACAATGTAAGAATGCCTGTCTCTTTATTTGGTTTGAAGATAAGTGAGACATGTGGAACCTTCCCCTTGGGGGTAGTTCCTTGAATTCCAGAAGATAACCCTGAGAGACTATTTCTAGTGCCAAGGGATCCTGAACATCTCTTGCCCAAGCCTGAGCGAAGAGAGAGAGTCTGCCCCCTACTAGATCCGGTCCCGGATCGGGGGCTACTCCTTCATGCTGTTTTGGTAGCAGCAGCAGGCTTCTTGGCCTGCTTACCCTTGTTCCAGCCTTGCATCGGTTTCCAAGCTGGTTTGGTTTGCGAAGCATTTCCCTCTTGTCTAGAGGCTGCAGAGTTGGAGGCCGGTCCGTTCCTGAAATTGCGAAAGGAACGAAAATTAGACTTATTCTTGGCCTTGAAAGGCCTATCTTGTGGGAGGGCGTGGCCCTTACCCCCAGTGATGTCTTAGATAATCTCTTTCAATTCTGGCCCAAAAAGGGTTTTACCCTTGAAAGGGATATTAAGCAATTTTGTCTTGGAAGATACATCCGCTGACCAAGACTTTAGCCAGAGCGCTCTGCGCGCCACAATTGCAAACCCTGAATTTTTCGCCGCTAATCTAGCTAACTGCAAAGCGGCATCTAAAATAAAGGAATTAGCTAACTTAAGTGCGTGAATTCTGTCCATAACCTCCTCATACGGAGTCTCTCTACTGAGCGACTTTTCTAGTTCCTCGAACCAGAACCACGCTGCTGTAGTGACAGGAATAATGCACGAAATAGGTTGCAGGAGGTAACCTTGCTGTACAAAAATCTTTTTAAGCAAACCCTCCAATTTTTTATCCATACTATCTTTGAAAGCACAATTATCCTCGATAGGAATAGTAGTGCGCTTAGCTAGTGTAGAAACTGCCCCCTCGACCTTAGGGACTGTCTGCCATAAGTCCTTTCTGGGGTCGACCATAGGAAATAATTTCTTAAATATAGGAGGGGGGACAAAAGGTATGCCGGGCTTCTCCCACTCCTTATTCACTATGTCCGCCACCCGCTTGGGTATAGGAAAAGCGTCGGGGTGCACCGGAACCTCTAGGAACTTGTCCATCTTGCATAATTTTTCTGGAATGACCAGGTTGTCACAATCATCCAGAGTAGATAGCACCTCCTTAAGCAGTGCGCGGAGATGCTCTAATTGAAATTTAAATGTCACAACATCAGGTTCTGCCTGTTGAGAAATTCTACCTGAATCAGAAATTTCCCCATCTGACAAAACCTCCCTCATGGCCACTTCAGATTGGTGTGAGGGTATGACAGAGCAATTATGATCAGCGTCCTCCTGCTCTACAGTGTTTAAAACAGAGCAATCGCGCTTTCTCTGAAATGCAGGCATTTTGGATAAAATATTTGCTATGGAGTTATCCATTACTGCCGTCAATTGTTGCACAGTAACAAGCATTGGCGCGCTAGAAGTACTAGGGGTCTCCTGCGTGGGCAAAACTGGTGTAGACACAGAAGGAGATGATGTAGAACTATGTCTACTCCCTTCATCTGATGAATCATCTTGGGCAACTTTACTATCTGTGGCAGTACTGTCCTTACTTTGTTTGGACGCTATGGCACAATTATCACACAATTTTGAAGGGGGAGACACATTGTCTTCCATACATACAGAACATAGTTTATCTGAAGGCACAGACATGTTAAACAGGCTTAAACTTGTCAATAAAATACAAAAACCGTTTTAAAACAAAACCGTTACTGTCTCTTTAAATTTTAAACAGGGCACACTTTTTTACTGAATATGTGAAAAACTATGAAGGAATTCTTCAATTTTAACCAAATTTTCACCACAGTGTCTTAAAGCATTCAAAACATTGCAACCCGAATTTCAGACCTTTAACCCTTAAAATGACGAAACCAGAGCCGTTTACAGTTTTAACCCCTCTACAGTCCCAGCTACAGCCTTTGCTGCGACTTTACCAAACCCAGGGGGGTATACAATACCAAATGAAGCCTTCTAGGAACCTTTTCAACTACTTCCAGACCCACACACATGCAGCTGCATGTCCTGCTCTCAAAAGTAACTGCGCAGTAATGGCGCGAAAATGAGGCTCTGCCTACTACATAGAAGGCCCTTCCTGACTGGGAAGGTGTCTAACCAGTGCCTGACGTAAAAAAACGTTCCCCAAAGTTATAAAGTGTGAATTTCAACATCAAACTGTATAAAATGCCCAAGTAAAGCAATCGATCTAGCCCATAAAAGTGTCTACCAGTTTTATAGCCCATATTAAGCCCTTTATTCTGTTTGAAACTAAGAAAATGGCTTACTGGTCCCCATGAGGGGAAATGACAGCCTTCCAGCATTACACAGTCTTGTTAGAAATATGGTTAGTCATACCTTAAGCAGAAAAGTCTGCCAACTGTTTCCCCCAACTGAAGTTATCTCATCTCAACAGTCCTATGTGGAAACAGCAAACGATTGAGTTACTGCTGCTAAAATCATATTCCTCTCACAAACAGAACTCTTCATCTTTTTCTGTTTCAGAGTAAATAGTACATACCAGCACTATTTTAAAATAACAAACTCTTGATAGTAGAATAAAAAACTACAACTAAACACCACATACTCTTCACCATCTCCGTGGAGATGCTGCTTGTTCAGCGGCAAAGAGAATGACTGGGGTGGGCGGAGCCTAGGAGGGACTATATGGACAGCTTTTGCTGTGCTCTTTGCCATTTCCTGTTGGGGAAGAGAATATTCCCACAAGTTATGGATGACGCCGTGGACCGGACACACCAATGTTGGAGAAACAGGTGTTAGCTCCTCACAACTCCTGCGTGTTGTGCGAAACAACACCAAGGAGGCCCACAGGAAGATGCAACTTGATGTAATGTCCCAATGCTTCCTGTATAGGGGCTACCCGGGGACTGTTATTAAAGAACAGTGTAAGACAGCACATGCTCTTACACAGCAGACCATCACCTCAAAACCTCTTAAACCAATGGATACAAGGCTCAATTACATCACCATGTGCACGCCAGCTTCAGGAGCTGTACAGAAAATAGTAACTCAACATTGGCCGATACTGGCCTCAAACACAAGTTTACCATTTGCTGATTTACCCCCTCCAAAAGTGGTTTACAAAAGATCAAGAAATCTGCGAGATCTTTTGGTCAAAACTGACCTGGTTCAATGATACCAAAAGAGCACCTGGCTACCACAAGGCAAAAAGGGATGCCATCGATGTGGTAACTGTACTACATGTTATAGCCCGATTACAGGGAACCAATTTCATCATCCGCACACTAATCAAACCTTCTCTATTCGCCATCGCCTGACTTGTACATTGGATCATGTTTTAGATATATTATTATTTGTCCATGCTCTTTATATTACGTGGGGAAGAACATAACTATGTGAAGGAGCTGTTTATTTGACCTTCAATAAACTGGCCGAATATTATCTACACATCTTGTGAGCACCTTATTTTTTTGGCTATCCATTTATTGGCATACTACACTATTGTGGATTTTCGTCTAGTGCCAGTACTGGTAGCTAAAAAAAAAAATCAGACATACTGCTGATCAGCAGCGTGAGCCACCCGACCCCTAGAATCACTCTATATCAGTCTCACAGGACTTAGCTGCTAGTGTACCCACCTCAGTGACCTGAGCAACCAAGTAGACTTAGAGACACTCACTGTTCAGTTCAGCTGACTGAGACACTCCGTCTCTTTGTTCCAGATGCACATAACTGTCTGCACTGCCCGGCGCTGTGAATAAAGTCCAACAGTTTTGCCGTCTGCAATCACGTGAGTCAAGACAGAGCTCCACGTGCAGACTTCAGGTTTCGGTATTGGGTCAAAATGTCAGGTGACGATGCTATGACGTAACAGGGTAAGGAGCAATAATAAAAAGTTGTTTAAAAATAAATTAAAAAAAACTCTCAATGCAGGGGGCAATGCAGGACAGATGGTACGCTCACCAGGACAGTGGGACAGAGGTCTCAAGTCGAGACTGTTCTGCGAAAATCGGAACAGTTGGGGGTATGCTCCAGGACATAGGGATAGCAGTCATAGGGGTAGATTTATCAATGTGTGGGCGGACATGTCCGCCGGACATCGATAAATGCAGACAGCATACGCTGTTGGCATTTATCATTGCACAAGCATTTCTAGTGAAATTCTTGTGCGATACTGGCCTCAAACACAAGTTTACCATTTGCTGATTTACCCCCTCCAAAAGTGGTTTACAAAAGATCAAGAAATCTGCGAGATCTTTTGGTCAAAACTGACCTGGTTCAATGATACCAAAAGAGCACCTGGCTACCACAAGGCAAAAAGGGATGCCATCCATGTGGTAACTGTACTACATGTTATAGCCCGATTACAGGGAACCAATTTCATCATCCGCACACTAATCAAACCTTCTCTATTCGCCATTGCCTGACTTGTACATTGGATAATGTTTTAGATATATTATTATTTGTCCATGCTCTTTATATTACGTGGGGAAGAACATAACTATGTGAAGGAGCTGTTTATTTGACCTTCAATAAACTGGCCGAATATTATCTACACATCTTGTGAGCACCTTATTTTTTTTGGCTATCCATTTATTGGCATACTACACTATTGTGGATTTTCGTCTAGTGCCGGTACTGGTAGCTAAAAAAAAAAACAGACATACTGCTGATCAGCAGCGTGAGCCACCCAACCCCTAGAATCACTCTATATCAGTCTCACAGGACTTAGCTGCTAGTGTACCCACCTCAGTGACCTGAGCAACCAAGTAGACTTAGAGACACTCACTGTTCAGTTCAGCTGACTGAGACACACGTCTCTTTGTTCCAGATGCACATAACTGTCTGCACTGCCCGGCGCTGTGAATAAAGTCCAACAGTTTTGCTGTCTGCAATCACGTGAGTCAAGATAGAGCTCCACATGCAGACTTCAGGTTTCGGTATTGGGTCAAAATGTCAGGTGACGATGCTATGACGTAACAGGGTAAGGAGCAATAATAAAAAGTTGTTTAAAAATAAATAAAAAAAAACTCTCAATGCAGGGGGCAATGCAGGACATCGATAAATGCCGACAGCATACGCTGTTGGCATTTATCATTGCACAAGCATTTCTAGTGAAATTCTTGTGCAATGCTGCCCCCTGTAGATTCGTGGCCAATTGGCCGCTAGCAGAAGCAGTCATATCCGATCGGGCTGATTGCTGTCCGCCACTTTGGCCTGTCCACCGCCTTTGCAAGACGGAAAGTATTGGTAAATCTACCCCATAGCCTTCTCTATGGATGCAGCCACTTACCTGAACTGAAGTACCCCTTCACTGTGTCTTACCAGCATGCTAAGGTCTAGAAAGCCCATCCAGTGCAATTAAATATACTGCAAAGTATACTGTGGATATACCTGTAACCACTCAGGTTGAGGCTATGGGACAGGGTCACTGAAACACCAGAGGGCAGTTATGGCTTTTAGATTACCCACTAGGGTAATGGAAAGCATATAAGAGAGCTAATCCTTACTCCTGTTACACTGAGACTCTTCTTAAATCTCCTTGGAGTGAAGTTACCTAGGGGTACTGGGTCCCAAGTCAGGTCTGAGGTCCCAAATCATATGAAAAAATAATAAACTCTTGATAGTAGAGCACCTCTGAAATCTTCAATCTCTCTCTTTGGAGGTCAAGAACCCTTACAGAGCTTTAGTCCCTTCCACTTTCTCTCCAGTTTACATATAGCCGAGCAGAGGAGAGATACAGAAAAAAAGGTTGGAAAGACAGAAAGCAGGATTATGAGGAGCAAAGGAGAACTGTCACCCATTTACTATAGGATGGGGGCTAAGGACTTAGCCAGAAGCTGATGAGAGTCCATATCTTCATAACATATGGAATACAATACCCAAGCTGAGAGTCCATGTTAAGGACAAATGGGACAAAAAGTAGGCAGTTCCTATTTGCAGGACTTAATGTCAAAATGATAACATTTGGAAAAAAGTGTGAAGGGAAGACCAAGTTGCCGCCTTGCAAATCTGTTCCAAGGATGCATCATCCTTGAAAGCCCAAGAAGTAGATACTGATCTGGTAGAATGAACAGTTACTCTTTTCGGTGGCGATTTTACTGCAATCAAGCCAGGATGTCAGGGCCACTGTCATAGTTTCGGACCCTTCCTAGGACCAGAGTAGTGGACAAATAAACAGTGGACAAATAAACTGGAAGTTTGTCTAAAGTATTTAGTAGCCTGAATATAGAATGTTAAAGCTCTGACAACATCTAGGTTGTGAAGTAATCTTTCCTTTGGATAAGAAGGCTTTGGACACAAAGAAGGAACAACTATTTCCTGACAAATATTTTTTGAAGATACCACCTTCAAAAGAAAATCATATTTAGTCCACAGGACCACCTTATCTTGGTGTAAAGTCAGAAATGGAGGATCACAAGTTAGAGCTGAAAATTCAGAAACTCTTCTAGCGGAAGAAATGGCTAGCAGAAAAGGAACCTTCCAGGACAACCATTTAAGGTCTAAAATAAGCATAGGTTCAAAAGCAGAACCTTGCAGAACAGAGAGATCTAAGTTCCAAGGAGGAGAAATTGATACAACAACAGGACAAATTCTCATCAGGGCTTAAATAAAAGCTTGAACATCTGGCAACTTAACCAATTTTTTGTGAAACAAAACAGTTAATGCAGATATCTGATCCTTTAGAGAACTAGCCAAGAGGCCTTAATCTAGTACATCCTGAAGGAAAAGAAGTATTCTGTGAATTTTAATGGATTTTCAAAAAAAAAACCTCAAGAAGAACACCAAAGAAAGTAAGATTTCCAGATGTTAAGATAAAACATAAATTATGCTTACCTGATAATTTCATTTCCTTCTGTATGAGAAGAGTCCACTGCATCATTCCTTACTGTTGGGAATACTAAACCTGGCCACCAGGAGGAGGCAAAGACACCCCAGCCAAAGGCTCAAATACTCCCCCTGTGACAGACCCCTCTGTCAGTACTGGAAGGGTTAACTTTGTTCAGTTTTGAGAAACTATTTTCTGAAGACAGGTTTCCTGGCATCAGCTATTGTTTACTGTAATTAAGTTTAGGTGATAAGCGTTCACCTTGTTTAATCACCTCCAGAGATCAGACTGCCAGGTGCCAAGAAGGACTCCATTGTTTTCTTGTGTTTAATTGTTTATTTGGTTAAGTAATGTAATTCTATTGTATCCTGTAAAAGGGCGTCTTCCCGCTATCTAATGTACTATACTCTTCCAATCCCCCATCTGGTCTCCTAGGGAGTGTCAACCAGGTGGGAGACCTGCATAAATACTGGGCATATAGCCCTCAATAAAACACATTCTGTTTTACCCTCAAAATGGAGCTTGGTCTCGTGTTTGGGGGGAATTAACTGGGTTTGTGGTATTCAGGGCATCTTTCATCTTGATATCCGGGTTATACCATAACACCCCCTACTTCCCTCATATCCCAGACAGGGAACAAGGAAAAGTAGGAGAAATATCAGGGTATAAATGGTGCCAGAAGAGAAAAACAAATTTTGGTCCGCCCATCGGAGTATACGGGCGGGGGCCATGGACTCTCCTCATACAGAAGGAAATGAAATTATCAGGTAAGCATAATTTATGTTTTCCTTCTTAATATGAGGAAAGTCCACGGCATCATTTCTTACTGTTGGGAAAACTATACCCAAGCTCTAGAGGACACTGAATGATAACGGGAGGGGTAAAGAAAAGGCGGACCCTAATCTGAGGGCACCACAGCCTGTAAAACCTTTCTCCCAAAAGATGCTTCAGCCAAAGCAAAAATGTCAAATTTGTAGAATTTTGAAAAAGTATGTAAGGAGGACCAGATAGCCGCCTTACAAATCTGATACATAGAGGCCTCGTTCTTAAAGGCCCAAGAGGAAGCCACCGCTCTAGTGGAATGAGCTGTATCCTCTGAGGAGGTCTAAGTTCTGCTGACTCGTAAGCTAAGCCTATAACACTCCTCAACCAAAAAGGCAAGAAAGTCGAAGAAGCCTTCAGACCCTTACGCTTCCCAGAGTAGATAACAAACAAGGAAGAAGTTTGTCTAAATTTTTAGTAGCTTAAAGATAAAACTTCAAAGCTCGAACAACATCCAGATTATGAAGTAAACGTTCCTTCACAGAAGAAGGATTAGGACACAAGGAAAAAAACACAATTTCCTGATTGATGTTACAATCAGACACCACCTTAGGAAGAAAACCCAAGCGGGTACGTAGAACAGCCTTATTCTTGTGAAACACCAGATAAGGAGGCTCACATTGCAAGGCCGCCATTTCAGAAAATAGCCAATAGAAAAAGAATCTTCCAGGACAACAATTTAATGTCAACCGAATGCATAGGCTCACACGGAGCCCATTGCAAAAAACTTAAGAACAAGATTCAAACTTCAAGGAGGAGCGTTAGATTGAAACAAAGGTCTGATCCTGATCAGAGCCTTATCCACGCAGTCAGCCTCAGAGAATCTAGATTTTGATGAACAAAGGGACCTTGTTCCAGCAGATCCCTGCAACAAGGTAACCTCCATGGAGGAGATGAGGACATCCCCACCAGGTCTGCAAACTACATCCTTCGCGGCCTCGATGGAGCAATCAGTATCACTGATGCTTGCTCCTGCTTGATGCGGGCCACTACACGAGGGAGACGTGGTAAGGTGGAAAAATGTAAATTAGGTTAAACCTCCAAGGCACTGCTAATGCATCTGTTAGCCCTGCCTGAGGATCCCTGGACCACGACCCATATCTGGGCAGCTTGGAATTGAGCCGGGACGCCATGAGATATATTTTCGGCATCCCCCATCTGTCGCAAATCTCCTCAAACAACTCGGGATGTAGATACGATTCCCCCGGATGAAAGGATTGTTTGCTGAGGAAATCTGCTTCCCAGTTGTCTACACCCGGACTGTGGATCGCTGACCGCGAGCAGTTGTGGGCCTCGCCCACTCCAGAATCCAAGATACTTCCCTCATTGCTAGGGAGCTCCTTGTTCCCTCCTGATGGTTGATGTAAGCCACTGAGGTTATGTTGTCTGATTGGAATCTGATAAACTGGGACAAACCCAGAAGAGGCCAAGCCTTCAGAGCATTGAAGATCGCTCGAAGTTCCAAAATGTTGATCGGGAGGGAAGATTCTTCTCGAGTCCACAGGCCCTGTGCCTTCCTGGCACCCCAAACAGCTCCCCATCCTGATAGACTCGCGTCCGTAGTCACAATCTCCCAGGATGGTCACAAGAAGGATGTCCCTTGGGACAGGTGATCTGGACAGAGCCACCAAGACAGCGATTCTCTCGACTGGTTGTCCAGGGAAATCTGTTGAGACAGATCCGAATGATCGCTGTTCCGCTGTCTCATCATGCACAGCTGAAGCGGTCTGAGATGGAATCTGGCAAAAGGAACTGTGACAGACCCTTCTGTCAGGACTGAAGGAGTTAACTGTGTTTAGTTTTAAGAAACTATTTTCTAAACACAGGTTGCTGGCTCCAACCATAATTTAGTTAGTGATAAGAATTCCATTGTTTGATCACCCTCAGAGAGAAAACGCCTAAGTGATAAGAAGAGCCAAGAGTGTCTTGTGGTTAAAGTGTTTAAGTAATATAATTCTATTGTATCATGCCAAAGGGCTTGTTCCCTCCATGTAATGTACAACAGTCTTTCAACCCCCATCTGGGGGGGGGGGGGGTCAGACCTGCATAAATACTAGGCATAGCCTTTAATAAATGACATTCTGTTTAAACCTGAAAACTGGCTGGTTTGTGAATTGCTGATTCCCTATGCAGGACGTTGTTCCCTGGTATTAACCCTTGGTATCCTGTTGGTACCGTAACAATTGGTGGCAAGCGACGGAATGAACCTTATCGCCCAGAAGAGCAACTACACAAGCCAGTAACCTCAGGAAGAGGGGGATTATTACAATACTGACTAAGATGGAAAAGAGAAAAGTAAATTTTGCAGCTTTTAAAAACTTCCTGGAAACAGAAGGAGAGATTGATGGGTACCTTGCGGATTTTGAGAGGCAATGTGCACTACACAAGGTACCCGCAGAGGACTGGGTCACGATATTATCTGGAAAATTATCCGGCCGGGCCAGTGAGGCTTTTCGGGCCATTCCAGATGAGGAAGTCGGGGATTATAATACTATAAAAGAGGCTCTGCTCTCCAGGTATGCGGTTACACCGGAGGCGGTTCAGAGACACTGTTAAATTAGCTGTAGATTCCTACCTTGAGTGGGCATGTAAGGTGCACCGCACAGCAGCTCACTGGATAGCGGGGTGCCAAGCCATATCTGGGAAGAGGTGCTGCAGCTATTCCAGTTGGAACATTGCTTCGACAAGTTACCCGCAGGAGTTCGAGAGTGGGTTCGGGACCGTAAACCCTCCACCCTGCAGGAAGCGGCTCGCTTGGCAGATGAGTATACGGATGCCCGCAAACTGGACACTGCTACCACTAAGCCCCCTGCTAGAGTGGAGTACAGACCCCCAGTCACCCCAGCAGCTGACAGTTACCAAACCCCGGCGCCCGCTATACCACACGGCCTCCGGCCACGAACTACCCTCAGAGAGCCCTGTTCAATTCGCGGTGCTACTCACAACCTATTCGGTGCTTTAGATGTAAGCAACTAGGGCACAAAAGTCCAGAGTGTCCCCTAAACGCAGCGAACCAAGCGCAGTCCTGGAGAAGACCCGCCGGCGGAATCCCACGTAATCCTCAGCCTGCGGCCCGCTACGTAGAGGCGCAACAATGCTGGAGCATCCTACATGAGGCAGACCTTGTGCAAGCTGCCCACCGGAATAACCGGCAACTGGTTAAAGTGAATGGGAAGAAGGTCAGTGGTCTACGGGATACTGGTGCTACCATGACCTTGCTTCAAAAGAACTTGGTGTCTGAGAAACAGCACACTGGAGACACTGTGGCTGTGAGGGTAGCAGGGGGCGATGTGTTCAGCCTACCTGTTGCCAGGGTACATTTGGATTGGGGAGTTGGCGCTAGACCTGTGAATGTGGGGGTCAAGAAGGACTTACCTGCTGATGTTCTTCTTGGAAATGACTTGGCCCCCCTTGTTTCTGCCTACGCTCCTATGGGTCCCGCTGATGTTAACCCTGTGACTACCCGTGCCCAGATCCGTGCAGCAGAGATTGACCCACCTGCTGCTAAGCCCCAGGACGCTGAGCTCAGTGAATCTCTATCCGCTATTGATATGTGGAGGTCCCGTTACAATGCGCTGATGAAGGAGAAGAGGAGCGCAGAGGAAAAAGCACGTTTAGAACGTGAATCTCTGCTAGACAAGCTGCACCGACAGACTGCAGAAAACACCAGCTTGAGAGTGGGACATGAAACCTTAAAGACAAACTTAGCGACACTTGAGGAGAAGCTGACGCTGGCTCATAGTGAGGTGCAGCAACTCAAGGGCACCCTATGTCAGTATGAAGGGATTGTGGATACCTATAAAGAGCAGGTACAGAAAACTCGTAAAGAAGCTGATGGGATTTTGAAGGACTGTTTGGCCCTGGTCTGGGCACTGAGGAATTTGAACCCTTGTTTGTATGGACAGGAATTCTCTCTCATAACGGGAATACAGATGGATTGTCCCAGCAAACTGACATGCCTACCACCTCCTAGTCCGGTCATCCCCAGGTTGACCCGCAAAAGGGTCAAGCCGGGTCTGCCGGAGTGTTCCACAAGGGGGGAGCTATGTGACAGACCCTTCTGTCAGGACTGAAGGAGTTAACTGTGTTTAGCTTTAAGAAACTATTTTCTAAACACAGGTTTACGATGTCCATGCTGGATCCCATGAGACCAATCACCTCCATAAACCGAGCCACAGAGAGCCTTAAGGAGGTCTGGAGGGCAAGACAAACGGAAGTTAGCTTGTGACGTCCCTGGTCTGTAAGGAATATCCTCATGGATATGGAGTCAATTATAGTACCCAAGAATTCCACCCTGGTACTGGGAACAAGAGAACTCTTTTCTAAGTTTATCTTCCATCCATGAGATCGAAGAAGAAATAGAAGAGCTTTCGAATGGCCTTCTGCCAGACGACAGGATGGTGTCTGAACCAGAATATTGTCCAAGTATGGCGCTACTGCTATACCTCTGGTTCTGGCCACTGCAAGCAGAACCCCCAGAACCTTCGTAAAACTCTTGGAGCAGTAGCTAGACCAAACAAAAGTGCAATAAACTGGAAGTGCTGGTCCAGAAACGCAAACCTTAGGAATTTGAAGTGTTCCTTGTGTATTGGAACGCTATCGTGGTCATGAACTGTCCTTCCTGAACTAAGGGAAAGATGGACCTTATTGTCTCCATCTTGAACGAGGGAACAGCTAGGAATTTGTTTAAGCACTTGAGGTCCAGAATCAGACGGAAAGTTCCCTCCTTCTTTGGGACCACAAAAATGTTTGAGTAGTATCCTAGACCTCTTTCTGCAAGAGGTACCGGTACAATGACTCCCAGGGAGGAGAGATCCCTCACGCATCCCAGAAACGCTTCTTGTTTTTCTGTCCTTAAAGACAGGTTTGATAAGAGGAATCTGCCCCTTGGTGGATAAGACTTGAAACCTATCCTGTATCCCTGAGCGATGACCTCCAGGACCCACGTGTCTTGAATGTACCGAAACCAAGCGTCCGAAAAGAGCGATAGTCTGCCCCCTACTAGATCCATAGCCAGATCGGGGGCCGCCCCTTCATGCCAACTTTGTCTCGGCAGGCTTCTTGTTTTGCTTGGACTGAGCCGGCTTCCAAGTCCCATTGGATTGCTCTGGCTTTGAGAAGAACTGCTGACTTTGGGATTTATCCGAACGAAAGGAGCAAAAATTAGGACCTTGTCTTTTAGGTTTGTTCTTCTTATCCTGCGGTAAAAAGGCACCCTTGCCTCCCCTAACCTTGGAGATAATTGAGTCCAGGCCTGGACCAAATAGAATATTTCCCTTAAATGGGAGGGAAAGAAGTCTTGACTAACTCATGTCCGCAGAACAAGACTTTAGCTAGAGTGCCCTGCGGGCTTGAACAGAAAAACCTGAAGCCTTAGCATTTAGGTGAATAATCTGCGTATTTGCATCACAAATAAAAGAATTAGCCACCCTTAAGGCCTTAATTCTTTCCTGGATGACGTCGAGGGGACCCTCCACCTCGATCAACTCAGATAATGAGTCGCACCAGTAGGTAGCTGCTCTAACAACCGCAGCAACAGCTGCTGCCTGTTGAAACAAATATCCTGTATGTTGAAACATCTTTCTTAACAGAGTTTCTATTTTCTTATCCATAAGCTCTTTAAAAGACGACCTATCCTCAAGCGGGACAGTAGTACGCTTAGCAAGTGTGGAGATAGCGCCATCCACCTTGGGGATGGAACCCCACAACTCCAATTGAGAGTCCAGAACTGGGAAAAATATTTAAAGGAAGAAGGGGAAAATGAAGAACCAATTATTTCCCATTCATTCTTAATAATGTTCGCCATCTTTACAGGAACAGGGAAAGTCTATGGTACAACCCTGTCCTCGTAGACCCTAATTTAGGAATCAAAGGTTCCTCAGGCAATTTAGACTCTGGGACCTCTAAATTAGCCAAAACTTCCTTTAGCAGAAAGCGTAAATGCTCAATCCTAAATCTAAAGTCTGGTTCCTCCGCAGCTGGAGGCTTAGAGGCAGCAGATTCTGACCCAGAAAGAGCATCCTCTGAAGTATCAGAGGCATCCTCTTTAGTGGATAACCTAGTATCAGATAAATCTAATAAGCTAGCAGATGACCCCTGGGAAGGATAGCAATATCTGACATTTCGCTTGCGCTTAGCAGGGCAAGGTAAAGCATTAAAGGTCGCAGACACTGCTGTTTGTAACTGCTTAGTAAAGTCTGGCGGTAAAAGGGCCCTTCCAGATGGAGGATTAGGAGTGCTACGGGAAGCTGCATGTGTATTAGGAGATAATTGTAGGGTGCGCAATTGAACAGGCGGATATACCACGGCCTTCTCACAATATAGACAGGTATTTGACTTAGGTAAAGAGGGAGTACCCTCGCATCAGAATCCTCCATAGCTTGCGCTTATAAAACAAGCAGCACCTTTATACCCCCAATGGCTGGGGCACTCATCACCTCCTATGAACCAGGCCAAAACAGAGAAACCGCTTCTTTGATAAAACAGTCAGGAAAGAGGAAACAGTGTGACCAAACCCGGTCACGTGGTGCGCAATGCAGGACCCCCCTGCTATAAGAAAAAGCGCGCCAAACCCTTTCAGCCTGCACAGCTTACAAAACAACAGTAAAACCTGTACATTCCAACATCTGCCTGAGCCTCATCTCACACATGTTGCAGCATAATCATAATAAAATAAATTATGTGATTAATCCCCCCCATTCAATTCCATACAGATAAAAGGAGCCACACTGTGACCCTGTCTTCTTGCGTTATCATAAGTATAAAAAATGAAACGGTCTTACCGGAATCTATGCCGTGGAACAGAAACACAGCCTCTCAAGTTTGACATTCTTGTAGCATCGCTCCTGACATGGACTTGAGTGATGGAAGCAGGCAGTGAAACTCGTCAACACTGATTGCTTAGGAGCTGTTATTATGAGTTTGGATTTGTTTGCAGAAAGACTCTCCCTGCATCTCCACACTTAACATTCATCAATGCTCTCTCTGAGAGGCTGACAAGACTACTTAAAACTCCAGTCCCATTTCGAAGGGCAGATACCCCTCATAAGGAACTACTCTGTATCTTCTGACACTTCTCTGCCAACCTCCTGTGACGAAAGGCAAAGAATGACTGGGATATGACGGAAGAAGGGGGAGTATTTGAGCTTTTGGCTGGGGTGTCTTTGCCTCCTCCTGGTGGCCAAGATCAGTATTCCCAACAGTAAGGAATGATGCTGTGAACTCTCCTCATATTAAGAAGGAAATTATTTGCTTAACCGACTTACTTGCATTAAGTAAAGTATAGATATCCAAGTAAGAGAAATCCATAAAACTTGAGGTCTAAGTGTTTAACCTTCACACCGTCAAATTCAGCAAATTGAGATCTTGGTGAAACAGGTCATTAAGACAGAATATCCTTCCTTAGGGGTAGAGTCCATGTAGGAAGAGAAGACATCTGACTTAGGTCCACATACCAAATTCTGCAGGCCCACACCAGAACTATGAGAATTACTGAAGCTGAATTATGTTTGCTTCTTCCAATGGCTCTTGAAAGAAGAACAAATTGGAAAACAGAAACAGTAAATTAAATATTCAGGGACAAAGGCATTTGTCATAAAGTCTCTCTATCTGGCACAATATGCTTGAAGCTGTGATTCAGCTTGTACACCATAAAACCTATACATGGTAGAAACCAGTTTTGAATAAGATAGTTGAACATGTCTTGATGAAGAACCCATTCTCCTGACTGAACAGTTTAAAGTATTCTGCTTACCAATTGCTTTCCTTCTCTATTCATAACAGGATGAGAGACACTTTTTGCATGATGAGGGAGATGCGGGTCCCCCCTTGACAGTTAATTTAAGCAACTGCTGAAATTATGTCTGATCAGAAATGAAGATGGGTCTTGGCTGAGAAGGGACCATGGTCTGAAGTGCTCTATGAAAGGCTTGGAGTTCCAGAATTTTGTGTGGTAACCTCACCTTGAGAGGGAACCAAACTCTCTGTATAATTAAAAATGTTACACACACATATAAAAGGTAACTAAAAACAGCATTCACAGGTCTAATCAAACTCTAGATTATTTATGTGTGAAACAAGGGATATTAGCACTAAGCTTGACATAGTGTATATTAAGACTAGCAATGTGTGTTGATGCAAGTACTAAAATATTTTTATAGATCCATGTCTGCATAAAGCTGAGCATTTTATAATTATTATTATTATTAGGTATTTGTAGAGCACCAACAGATTCTTCAGCGCTATAAACATAGTATACAGGATAACATTTTGTCAGGGTTTTTTTCCCTGTTTTGTTTGCCATGTGCTGCTGGCAGCCATTTTACTCACCTCTCTTGCTGACTATGGTGCATTGTGGGGGATTGTTACAGAAGCATTAGTTATTTTGTTGTGAAGAGCTTATTTCCCAGCAGCAATGCCTGAACCAGCAAGCCAGCGCCTAAGAAGGGCTCCAAGAAAACCGTAACAAGTATCATTTCATAAAGAGTTAACTCTTTTTTTTCAGCTTTTAGAAACTATTGCCTAAATACACGTTTGCTGGCCTCAGCTCTAAGTTTAGTGATAACAAATCCCATTGTCTAATCACCTCTGGAGCCAGACTGCTAATTGATAAAATGAACTTGTAAACTTGTTATCTTAAGTACTGTAATCCTATTGTGGCCTGTCAAAGGACAGTGCTCTCTATCTAAATGTGTGATGGGGGATTTTGTGCTTCCCCCCCCCTCTCCCCCTGGGAGTGCCCTGTGTGCATGTAACCTTAATAAAAAGCAGGCTGGGCATCCCAGTCCTGAGTTCTTGTTTGACCCTCAATCGCAGCGTTGACTCGTTTTTGTGGGCAGAAGGGTATCCTAGCTGTACTGCAGCTAAGGGAGATTATTCTATATTTGCGAGACTCATATAGAATACTATGGAAAGCAGCTTCTCCCCTCTTTAGCAATAGGGATCCAGGCTACTAAGCGGTCCATCTCTCAGCGAGACTAAGGGTAACCGTAACATTTGGCGGCAGCAGCGGGATTTTCCTGGATTTCCTAGGAGAGGTACAGAACGGATGGAGAGCGCTTACGAAAAATTGAAGCGTACAACCCTAAAGGATTTACTTGAAAGCAGAGGGGGGTATGCCAGCAACCGGCCGAGGAGAGAGCTGATCGCAGAATTGACCGAACTGGATCAGAGCTTCACAATGGCGGAAACACCGACCACGATTAGTGACGAAAAAAACAGGATTGTTCGGGAAAGGCTCTCATTATACGGGCTGAACCCCTCCATGGAATTGGTACAGCAGTTGATGGCGGAGGCGGACGAGGATATACGAGAGACTCGAGCCCACGAACTCAACCTAGCGAACGCACACCGCAATGCTGAAGCCCCGCAGGTAATCATCCCTGTCGAAAATGCTGGGAGGCCCAAGATACCCTATGCGGCATTTCGACCCTTCCTAGAGAGCGAGACAGGGATTGATGAATATTTGGCGGACTTCGAAAGGCAATGTGCCCTGCACCAGATTCCCAACAGAGAGTGGCCCACGATATTGTCTGGGAAACTATCCGGGCGAGCCCTGGAAGCCTTTCGTACTCTGGGTGCTGAGGAAGTGACACAGTATGAGCTAGTTAAGGAGACACTGTTGCTACGGTACGCTGTAACTCCGGACACGTATCGCCGACAGTTTCGGGGCACGGAAAAGAAGCCTAACGATACCCATATGGAATGGGCGCACCGAATGCGGAGAGCGGTAAATCACTGGCTGAGCGGAAGTAAAGCGGTGACTGGGGAGGAAATTTTACAATTGTTTCTCTTAGAACATTTTTATAATGGCATGGAACAGCAAGGGAAGGAATGGCTGCGAGACAGGCGGCCTTCTACCTTAGAAGAAGCAGCCAAATTGGCCGATGAACATTATGACTCCCGTCTTCACGAACCCATGAACTACCGAGCTCCAGCACGGGTCGAACCCAGAGAGGTTTACCGTGCACCCCCTCGTGCTGAATTCCAAGCCCCGGTGCCCACAGGGCCCGTCCGACACTCAGGACCACCCAATAACAGCTCTGAGCGTCCCAGACCGACTTGCCACCGATGCAAGCAACCAGGGCATTTCATGGCTAGCTGCCCCCTTAATACGCACCAGACACCCAGGAATTACAATTACCCCTCTGGGTCCTATCGTCCGGCCCGGGCCCTGTGTGTTAACCAAGAGGCCCCTATGGAGGGATATGTGGGGCCGCTTCACGAGGCAGACCCTGTATATGCTGCCTCAGATAACCGCCAGCACCATCGGCAGAGGGTATGGCTCGAGGGGCGATCTACCGAGGGATTGCGAGACACAGGGGCTACTATCACGCTGGTACAGAGTCATTTGGTGCCAGAGCACAAGCGATCCGGACAGACTGTGGCCGTTAGAGTGGCGGGGGGGGACGTGTACAAAATTCCAACAGCTAAAGTGCATCTTGATTGGGGAGCAGGAAAGGAGGCTGTGAACGTGGGCCTAATGGATAATTTACCTGCCGAAGTACTACTGGGCAACGATTTGGGCCCCATGACTTCTGCCTATGCTCCAGTATGCAACAACGAGGCGGACCCAGTGACTACACGGGCCCAAGCCCGGACGGAGCGAGAGCTCTCACCAGTGCGGGAGACACAGGTAAGACCTACCCCGACCTTGCCTGACAGGTTAGGCCCCATACCCTGGGACACCCCAGATGCTTTCGAGGCAGAGTCTAAGACTGACCCGACCTTACAAAAGTACCGGGAACGAGCAGAGACTGGAGGGGGCGGGGCAGATAACGAAACATTCTTATGGGAAAAAGGGAAACTATACCGCTGGACAGAGAAAAGGGGACAGCGTAGGCGACAGCTGGTAGTGCCCCACAAATACCGTCAAGAAATCCTCAAAATAGGCCACGACATCCCCTTAGCAGGCCACCTAGCCGTTACCCGTACCCTACACCGCATTACTCACACATTCTTTTGGCCAGGGGTGCACGCTGACGTTAGAACTTACTGTAACACCTGCGATGTGTGTCAACGAGTAGGAAGGCGAGGCGATCACCCTAAAGCCCAGCTAGTAAATATGCCCATTGTAGAGGAACCCTTCAGCCGGGTTGCTATTGACCTAGTGGGACCACTGGCTACCCCTAGTCCCTCCGGTAAGCGATACATTCTTACCGTAGTGGACTACGCTACCAGGTACCCAGAGGCTGTCGCCCTATCCAACATACAAGCGGATACGGTAGCGAATGCACTAGTACAGGTGTTCTCCCGGGTAGGATTTCCAAAAGAAATCCTATCCGACCGAGGCACCCAATTTACGGCTGAATTGACCCAACAACTCTGGCAGGTTTGCAAAATTAAGTCCCTCCTGAGCTCCCCATACCACCCCCAGACGAACGGGCTGTGTGAGAGGTTCAATGGGACCCTCAAGCAAATGCTCAAGACGTTCACTCAGGAATACCGAGACTGGGAACGCTTCCTGCCGCACCTCCTATTTGCTTATCGGGAGGTGCCCCAGGAAACGACAGGGTTCTCTCCCTTCGAGTTACTCTACGGAAGAAAGGTACAGGGACCCCTAAACCTGATCCGGGAGCACTGGGAGGGAGAGATGGAGGCTGACGGTGTCCCCATTGTGCCATACGTGCTGGAACTCAGGGACCGAATGGAGCAATTAGCCAAATCCGTGCAGGGCTAATCTCCAGTTGGCCCAGAGAAGACAGAAAGTATGGTACGATCGGGGGGCCCGAAAGAGAATCTTCACCATAGGACAAAAGGTGTTAGTACTTAAGCCGGTGAAGACAGACACATTGCAGGCGTCCTGGCAGGGTCCCTACCAGATCGTAGAGAAAAGGGGAGACACCACTTATGTGATAGCTAGCTGCCACGACAACAATCTTAGAAAGACATTCCATGTAAACATGCTCAAGGAATATTTTGAGCGACCAGAGAACGTGACGGCCGTATGTTGTTCCCCTCAGGAAGACCCCGACAGTTTACCCATTCCAGACCTATTAGAAAAGAGCCTCCCCACAGGTATAGTGGCGCAGGTTCAGATAGGGGACCGACTTAGCCCCACTGAAAGGGAGCAGCTCAACCAACTCCTCCAGTCCAAACACCTCACCTTCTCCCCGAAGCCAGGGTACACTACTTTAACCACCCACCAGGTAGATAATCGGGACAAGCTCCCTTGCGCCAGGCTCCGTACCGAATCCCCGAAGCAGTTAGGACAGGAATGAAGAAGGAGATCGATGAGATGCTCCAGCTCAGGGTAATTGAGCCCTCCGATAGTCCCTGGGCCTCCCCAGTTGTCTTGGTGCCCAAGAAAGATGGGACCACCCGGTTCTGCGTAGACTATCGGAGGCTCAATGAAAATACCGTGACGGACGCTTACCCTATGCCCAGGGTAGACGAGCTACTCGATCGTATAGCCAGGGGAAATTACCTGACCACTATTGACCTCTGCAAAGGTTACTGGCAGATTCCCCTGGCCCCGGAGGCTATCCCCAAGTCGGCATTCGTCACCCCATTCGGCTTATATCAGTTTAGGGTAATGCCGTTTGGGATGAAGAATGCCCCAGCTACATTCCAGCGCTTGGTGGATAGGCTCCTGGATGGCTTCCAGAGTTTTGCTTGCGCCTACCTGGACGACATAGCGATCCACAGTGAGTCCTGGGAGGACCACTTAGCTCATGTGGGAATGGTTCTGGATCAGATCCGGGCTGCTGGCCTGACTCTGAAGCCAGAAAAATGCCACTTTGGGATGGCCGAGGTACAGTACCTGGGTCACCGGGTGGGGTGTGGAAAGCAGCGACCAGAGCCGGCCAAAATAGAAGCTGTCGCCAATTGGCCCACCCCCATCACTAAGACTCAGGTCCTAGCCTTCCTGAGCACGGCAGGGTACTATAGACGGTTCGTACCAGACTACAGCACACTTGCCAAACCCCTGACTGACTTGACCAAGAAGAACTTACCTCGACAGGTCCTGTGGTCTCCCCACTGTGAAACGGCTTTCCAGGCTCTCAAAAATGCTCTAATTAACGCTCCTGTCTTGGCGGCCCCAGCCCTTAACAAACGTTTTATCGTCCATACAGACGCTTCCATGTTCGGGCTGGGAGCTGTCCTCAGCCAAGTAGGCGAAGATGGAGGGGAGCATCCAGTTGCCTACATCAGCCGGAAGCTCCTGCCCCGCGAAGTCAGCTATGCAGCAGTCGAAAAGGAGTGTTTGGCTTTGGTGTGGGCATTAAAGAAATTGACTCCCTATTTATATGGTCAGGAGTTCACTCTGGTCACCGACCATAACCCGTTGGTGTGGCTGAACCGGGTCTCTGGAGATAACGGCAGGCTATTACGTTGGAGCTTATCGTTGCAACCCTTCAATTTCACCATTACTTACAGACCTGGGAAACAGAATGGCAACGCCGACGGGTTGTCCAGACAAACAGACCTCAGCCCCGCATAACCAGCGGTCTGGACAGCCTTAGTCTGCCCCGAAAAGGGGTCAGACCGTGTCTGCCAGAGTGTTCCACAGAAAGGGAGCACTGTTACAGAAGCATTAGTTATTTTGTTGTGAAGAGCTTATTTCCCAGCAGCAATGCCTGAACCAGCAAGCCAGCGCCTAAGAAGGGCTCCAAGAAAACCGTAACAAGTATCATTTCATAAAGAGTTAACTCTTTTTTTTCAGCTTTTAGAAACTATTGCCTAAATACACGTTTGCTGGCCTCAGCTCTAAGTTTAGTGATAACAAATCCCATTGTCTAATCACCTCTGGAGCCAGACTGCTAATTGATAAAATGAACTTGTAAACTTGTTATCTTAAGTACTGTAATCCTATTGTGGCCTGTCAAAGGACAGTGCTCTCTATCTAAATGTGTGATGGGGGATTTTGTGCTTCCCCCCCTCTCCCCCTGGGAGTGCCCTGTGTGCATGTAACCTTAATAAAAAGCAGGCTGGGCATCCCAGTCCTGAGTTCTTGTTTGACCCTCAATCGCAGCGTTGACTCGTTTTTGTGGGCAGAAGGGTATCCTAGCTGTACTGCAGCTAAGGGAGATTATTCTATATTTGCGAGACTCATATAGAATACTATGGAAAGCAGCTTCTCCCCTCTTTAGCAATAGGGATCCAGGCTACTAAGCGGTCCATCTCTCAGCGAGACTAAGGGTAACCGTAACAGGGATGCTGCTCATTTCCTGCACTTCCTTTTATGGCCAGACTGGTGTGCATCATCTGTGTGAGACAGAATGCAGTCTCAGAATTGTGATGTCATCACTTATTATTTAAAGGGCCTCTGTTCAGTATGCTTTGCCTTTGCGTTGTCTCAGACCTGTTTGTGAGAGTTCCTGTGTATTACCTGGCTGTCTGACGTCCTTCCTGGTTCCTGATCCCTGGCTTGTTCCTGACTCTGCTGTTTTCCTTGTTCCTGATTCCGGCTCGTCTGACTATTCGCTTTGGCCCCTCACTCGGCTCGTCTGACTACCAGCTCTGGTTTTGATTCCTGGCTTGTTATTAGACTTGTGGACTTTTTATTATTTTTTGTTATTAATAAAGGTGTGATTATTTTTGCACTTCTCGTCTCAGTCTGATTCCTGGCACCCTGACACATTTATAGGGATCAAATGGGTAGTGGGCCCTGCTGAGAGTTGCACTGTTGTAGTCGGCTCTGTTACAGAAGCATTAGTTATTCTGTTGTGAAGAGCTTATTTCCCAGCAGCAATGCCTGAACCAGCAAGCCAGCGCCTAAGAAGGGCTCCAAGAAAACTGTAACAAGTTTCATTTCATAAAGAGTTAACTCTTTTTTTTTCAGCTTTTAGAAACTATTGTCTAATCACCTCTGGAGCCAGACTGCTAATTGATAAGATGAACTTGTAAACTTGTTATCTTAAGTACTGTAATCCTATTGTGGCCTGTCAAAGGACAGTGCTCTCTATCTAAATGTGTGATGGGGGATTTTGTGCTTCCCCCCCTCTCCCCCTGGGAGTGCCCTGTGTGCATGTAACCTTAATAAAAAGCAGGCTGGGCATCCCAGTCCTGAGTTCTTGTTTGACCCTCAATCGCAGCGTTGACTCGTTTTTGTGGGCAGAAGGGTATCCTAGCTGTACTGCAGCTAAGGGAGATTATTCTATATTTGCGAGACTCATATAGAATACTATGGAAAGCAGCTTCTCCCCTCTTTAGCAATAGGGATCCAGGCTACTAAGCGGTCCATCTCTCAGCGAGACTAAGGGTAACCGTAACATTTGGCGGCAGCGGCGGGATTTTCCTGGATTTCCTAGGAGAGGTACAGAACGGATGGAGAGCGCTTACGAAAAATTGAAGCGTACAACCCTAAAGGATTTACTTGAAAGCAGAGGGGGGTACGCCAGCAACCGGCCGAGGAGAGAGCTGATCGCAGAATTGACCGAACTGGATCAGAGCTTCACAATGGCGGAAACACCGACCACGATTAGTGACGAAAAAACCAGGATTGTTCGGGAAAGGCTCTCATTATACGGGCCGAACCCCTCCATGGAATTGGTACAGCAGTTGATGGCGGAGGCGGACGAGGATATACGAGAGACTCGAGCCCACGAACTCAACCTAGCGAACGCACACCGCAATGCTGAAGCCCCGCAGGTAATCATCCCTGTCGAAAATGCTGGGAGGCCCAAGATACCCTATGCGGCATTTCGACCCTTCCTAGAGAGCGAGACAGGGATTGATGAATATTTGGCGGACTTCGAAAGGCAATGTGCCCTGCACCAGATTCCCAACAGAGAGTGGCCCACGATATTGTCTGGGAAACTATCCGGGCGAGCCCTGGAAGCCTTTCGTACTCTGGGTGCTGAGGAAGTGACACAGTATGAGCTAGTTAAGGAGACACTGTTGCGACGGTACGCTGTAACTCCGGACACGTATCGCCGACAGTTTCGGGGCACGGAAAAGAAGCCTAACGATACCCATATGGAATGGGCGCACCGAATGCGGAGAGCGGCAAATCACTGGCTGAGCGGAAGTAAAGCGGTGACTGGGGAGGAAATTTTACAATTGTTTCTCTTAGAACATTTTTATAATGGCATGGAACAGCAAGGGAAGGAATGGCTGCGAGACAGGCGGCCTTCTACCTTAGAAGAAGCAGCCAAATTGGCCGATGAACATTATGACTCCCGTCTTCACGAACCCATGAACTACCGAGCTCCAGCACGGATCGAACCCAGAGAGGTTTACCGTGCACCCCCTCGTGCTGAATTCCGAGCCCCGGTGCCCACAGGGCCCGTCCGACACTCAGGACCACCCAATAACAGCTCTGAGCGTCCCAGACCGACTTGCCACCGATGCAAGCAACCAGGGCATTTCATGGCTAGCTGCCCCCTTAATACGCACCAGACACCCAGGAATTACAATTACCCCTCTGGGTCCTATCGTCCGGCCCGGGCCCTCTGTGTTAACCAAGAGGCCCCTATGGAGGGATATGTGGGGCCGCTTCACGAGGCAGACCCTGTATATGCTGCCTCAGATAACCGCCAGCACCATCGGCAGAGGGTATGGCTCGAGGGGCGATCTACCGAGGGATTGCGAGACACAGGGGCTACTATCACGCTGGTACAGAGTCATTTGGTGCCAGAGCACAAGCGATCCGGACAGACTGTGGCCGTTAGAGTGGCGGGGGGGGGATGTGTACAAAATTCCAACAGCTAAAGTGCATCTTGATTGGGGAGCGGGAAAGGGGGCTGTGAACGTGGGCCTAATGGATAATTTACCTGCCGAAGTACTACTGGGCAACGATTTGGGCCCCATGACTTCTGCCTATGCTCCAGTATGCAACAACGAGGCGGACCCAGTGACTACACGGGCCCAAGCCCGGACGGAGCGAGAGCTCTCACCAGTGCGGGAGACACAGGTAAGACCTACCCCGACCTTGCCTGACAGGTTAGGCCCCATACCCTGGGACACCCCAGATGCTTTCGAGGCAGAGTCTAAGACTGACCCGACCTTACAAAAGTACCGGGAACGAGCAGAGACCGGAGGGGGCGGGGCAGATAACGAAACATTCTTATGGGAAAAAGGGAAACTATACCGCTGGACAGAGAAAAGGGGACAGCGTAGGCGACAGCTGGTAGTGCCCCACAAATACCGTCAAGAAATCCTCAAAATAGGCCACGACATCCCCTTAGCAGGCCACCTAGCCGTTACCCGTACCCTACACCGCATTACTCACACGTTCTTTTGGCCAGGGGTGCACGCTGACGTTAGAACTTACTGTAACACCTGCGATGTGTGTCAACGAGTAGGAAGGCGAGGCGATCACCCTAAAGCCCAGCTAGTAAATATGCCCATTGTAGAGGAACCCTTCAGCCGGGTTGCTATTGACCTAGTGGGACCACTGGCTACCCCTAGTCCCTCCGGTAAGCGATACATTCTTACCGTAGTGGACTACGCTACCAGGTACCCAGAGGCTGTCGCCCTATCCAACATACAAGCGGATACGGTAGCGAATGCACTAGTACAGGTGTTCTCCCGGGTAGGATTTCCAAAAGAAATCCTATCCGACCGAGGCACCCAATTTACGGCTGAATTGACCCAACAACTCTGGCAGGTTTGCAAAATTAAGTCCCTCCTGAGCTCCCCATACCACCCCCAGACGAACGGGCTGTGTGAGAGGTTCAATGGGACCCTCAAGCAAATGCTCAAGACGTTCACTCAGGAATACCGAGACTGGGAACGCTTCCTGCCGCACCTCCTATTTGCTTATCGGGAGGTGCCCCAGGAAACGACAGGGTTCTCTCCCTTCGAGTTGCTCTACGGAAGAAAGGTACGGGGACCCCTAAACCTGATCCGGGAGCACTGGGAGGGAGAGATGGAGGCTGACGGTGTCCCAATTGTGCCATACGTGCTGGAACTCAGGGACCGAATGGAGCAATTAGCCAAATCCGTGCGGGCTAATCTCCAGTTGGCCCAGAGAAGACAGAAAGTATGGTACGATCGGGGGGCCCGAAAGAGAATCTTCACCATAGGACAAAAGGTGTTAGTACAGACAAATTGCAGGCGTCCTGGCAGGGTCCCTACCAGATCGTAGAGAAAAGGGGAGACACCACTTATGTGATAGCTAGCTGCCACGACAACAATCTTAGAAAGACATTCCATGTAAACATGCTCAAGGAATATTTTGAGCGACCAGAGAACGTGACGGCCGTATGTTGTTCCCCTCAGGAAGACCCCGACAGTTTACCCATTCCAGACCTATTAGAAAAGAGCCTCCCCACAGGTATAGTGGCGCAGGTTCAGATAGGGGACCGACTTAGCCCCACTGAAAGGGAGCAGCTCAACCAACTCCTCCAGTCCAAACACCTCACCTTCTCCCCGAAGCCAGGGAACACTACTTTAACCACCCACCAGGTAGATACTCCAGGACAAGCTCCCTTGCGCCAGGCTCCATACCGAATCCCCGAAGCAGTTAGGACAGGAATGAAGAAGGAGATCAATGAGATGCTCCAGCTCAGGGTAATTGAGCCCTCCGATAGTCCCTGGGCCTCCCCAGTTGTCTTGGTGCCCAAGAAAGATGGGACCACCCGGTTCTGCGTAGACTATCGGAGGCTCAATGAAAATACCGTGACGGACGCTTACCCTATGCCCAGGGTAGACGAGCTACTCGATCGTATAGCCAGGGGAAATTACCTGACCACTATTGACCTCTGCAAAGGTTACTGGCAGATTCCCCTGGCCCCGGAGGCTATCCCCAAGTCGGCATTCGTCACCCCATTCGGCTTATATCAGTTTAGGGTAATGCCGTTTGGGATGAAGAATGCCCCAGCTACATTCCAGCGCTTGGTGGATAGGCTCCTGGATGGCTTCCAGAGTTTTGCTTGCACCTACCTGGACGACATAGCGATCCACAGTGAGTCCTGGGAGGACCACTTAGCTCATGTGGGAATGGTTCTGGATCAGATCCGGGCTGCTGGCCTGACTCTGAAGCCAGAAAAATGCCACTTTGGGATGGCCGAGGTACAGTACCTGGGTCACCGGGTGGGGTGTGGAAAGCAGCGACCAGAGCCGGCCAAAATAGAAGCTGTCGCCAATTGGCCCACCCCCATCACTAAGACTCAGGTCCTAGCCTTCCTGGGCACGGCAGGGTACTATAGACGGTTCGTACCAGACTACAGCACACTTGCCAAACCCCTGACTGACTTGACCAAGAAGAACTTACCTCGACAGGTCCTGTGGTCTCCCCCTGTGAAACGGCTTTCCAGGCTCTCAAAAATGCTCTAATTAACGCTCCTGTCTTGGCGGCCCCAGCCCTTAACAAACGTTTTATCGTCCATACAGATGCTTCCATGTTCGGGCTGGGAGCCGTCCTCAGCCAAGTAGGCGAAGATGGAGGTGAGCATCCAGTTGCCTACATCAGCCGGAAGCTCCTGCCCCGCGAAGTCAGCTATGCAGCGGTCGAAAAGGAGTGTTTGGCTTTGGTGTGGGCATTAAAGAAATTGACTCCCTATTTATATGGTCAGGAGTTCACTCTGGTCACCGACCATAACCCGTTGGTGTGGCTGAACCGGGTCTCTGGAGATAACGGCAGGCTATTACGTTGGAGCTTATCGTTGCAACCCTTCAATTTCACCATTACTTACAGACCTGGGAAACAGAATGGCAACGCCGACGGGTTGTCCAGACAAACCGACCTCAGCCCCGCATAACCAGCGGTCTGGACAGCCTTAGTCTGCCCCGAAAAGGGGTCAGACCGTGTCTGCCAGAGTGTTCCACAGAAAGGGAGCAATGTTACAGAAGCATTAGTTATTCTGTTGTGAAGAGCTTATTTCCCAGCAGCAATGCCTGAACCAGCAAGCCAGCGCCTAAGAAGGGCTCCAAGAAAACTGTAACAAGTTTCATTTCATAAAGAGTTAACTCTTTTTTTTCAGCTTTTAGAAACTATTGTCTAATCACCTCTGGAGCCAGACTGCTAATTGATAAGATGAACTTGTAAACTTGTTATCTTAAGTACTGTAATCCTATTGTGGCCTGTCA